>NC_056731.1:1957332760-1957620137 GCF_019279795.1 Protopterus annectens
TTGGTGAAGTCGTCTCGATGGAGTAAGTGTCGGTTATTTAAAATTTTGATGCTGTGAGGTTTCGTTTAATTCGTGCTGCAGGGCTACTTGTCGACATAGTCAGTTGTCGACGTTCTAATATGAACCCATATATATATATATATATATATATATATATATATATATATATATATATACATACATAGATATAAGCACACATCCTTGCATTGAAGCATAATTATATTCTAGTCTTGAGGGGGGATTAAGACAGCTCCCTCCTGTAAGGAAAAACAATACACCACATGAAAAAGTGATACTTGTGAGCAGCAAAACTCATTTAATGGCAAAAGCACTCATTTATTTGTTTTTAAAGAACTTTTATTTCTAAACAAATTATAATTGTTTGATTACCCTGAAGTCTTAAATGAGTTTGTCTATAGTACGTGCTTTTTTTCCAGATTTTTTTAGGATTATCAGCATATCTTTCAACCTAGAATAATCAAAAATCTGAACAAAGGCCCGTGAAAATTAAGTACAACTGCCCAAAAATCTGTATGCTTATTACTATAAAATTTGCACTTATAATTATGTAACCCCACCCACTCCAATGGAATTGTGGGATACCAATTTTTAAAAACAAAACCTTCAAACGTCTTCACTTGCTAGTTCTTGCAAGCTGAATTCCTTTTTATGCTCAGTAGTTAAAAAACAAATGTATTTGATTTCTTTGTATCTCACTACTGTAAGATTTAGGCTAATAGGTTCATAGGTGTTTACTAGGCTAATGACTACAAGGGCCTTTATAAGCCTAGCCATGTATCCCAAATCTCTGACAAGTTTTGATACCCTTGATAAGTGTAAGCATGGGCCTGGGAGATGAACCACTTACAGGTTACCTGTTTGCATCGGAGACATAGATGCCAAACTAGGGATGAATTTCTGGTTTCCCATCCAATTGTCCACATTGCACTTGAATTGGATTAGGGAGAAACTCTGCTTCACATGGATGGGAAGCCTGTTCTATAGACAGGGTAGTCTCTGGGATACATATCTATTTCTCCAGCAGGTCCTATTCATATCACAGCCAAGGTTTAAATCTTTAGAACGGGTAATTCTGGTACTGTTTGTTTTGTGGATATGGAGGAGGTCCAGCAGAGTGGGGTGTGACAATGTCCTGTATGCCAGGCATAGATCTCCCTTCAAATGCCTGTAGGAGACAGAATACAGGGATAGGGCCTTGAAGCGGTGTGCATAGGACGTATTAGTTATGCCCTGTATTCTTATAGTGAGGAACCTCTGTGGACATTCCAATTGTTGGATATGCCTGGTTAGGTACATGCCAAAGGGGGCATTGTACTCAATGCTAGGTCTAATGAATGCCAAATACAGTGGAACAATGACTTCCTTGGACTTAGATGCCATACCTTTTTTTATAAATTGCACAACATAGAATGATTTCTTCACCACTGTAGACACATGATGATCAAAGGCTAGATTACTATTTATGTGTGTCCCTAAGTCCCTGACTAATAGGTCAACTCTAAGGGGTGTGTTGTCAATGTGATAGTTACCAGGGATGGATGACTTCCCAAAGGATGTTATTATGCATTTCTTGGCATTTAGTTTTAGTCCATGACTCTGACACCAGTTGTTTGTCTGTGTCAGCCCCTCCTGGAGAACATTTGTGTCAGTGTGAGATTCAATGACAGCTCCTAATTTGCAATCACGTGCAATTTTTTCCTAAAAAACCTGGAGAACATTTGTGTCAGTGTGAGATTCAATGACAGCTCCTAATTTCCAATCATCTGCAATTTTTCCTAAAGAAAACCCACCAAAAACTAGGCATGCTTTATCATCAAAACCACTATCTTACTCCTGCTACTAGACAAGTCCTGTCTACCACCTTCCTTATTCCCTCCCTCTTGTATGGTGCTTCCCGCTTTACTAATCTCTGATCTGGTCTAAGGACGAAACTAACTTCCTGCTATAACAAAATTGCAAACTTTGCCGCTGGAACCAGATACTCCACCCACCACTGCAATGCCCACCACTTACTAAACTGGCTCGAACTGCCCAACTATCTCTCCTACATCCAACTCACTTATGCACATAAACTCATCTTTAAACCTTTTCTCTGCCCCTCTCTTGCCACCACTCTCAAAATGCACCAACCAGATAGATTACTCGGGTCCAACAATCAGAACCTGCTCGAACTATACAAACCTATACGTACTCCAGGCAAATATCTACTATCCTTCTCCCTAGCAAGGCTTTGAAATTCCCTTCCTCCACAAATTCATACCACCAATTACCACTCCTCCTTCAAGTCTCTACTCTATTCCCACCTCTTATCTCAATGGGAATGTTCATGCTCTCACTCCTCCCGACTTCCCTCTATCCCTCCTCACTTTCTTCCCACGTCTCTGTCTCCTACTCACTTACTACTTTCCTTGATCCCTACAAAAAAAAAAGACTTCTTCTTTTGTAATTAGATGTTTTTTCCTTTACATCTGTTGTTATATTGTACTGTCTGTTTTTAAACCATGTTGGAGCTATACTACTAAGATTTAAAACTATGTATTATCTTATACTGTTAAATTGTTTAATTCTTAACCTTCTTTCCAGGACTCCATTCAAAACAGGCTCTTTTGGCCAAACGGACTATCCTGATAAACAAAATGTAAATAAATAAATAAATACATTTAGTCAGCCAGAGACCACTGACATTGGCCTTGACTTCTGAGAAGTAAATGCCAAAAAGGAGCAGTTCAAGGACTGATCCCTGAGGGACTCCACTTGTGACTGGCCACTTTGAAGAGGTGGACTCCCCAATTCTAACTTCCTGGGTCCTGTCTGTGAGCCAGTTGGCTATCCACCGGGTGACATACAGGTTTGTACCTAATCTCTTGAGTTTGCCAACAATGCCCAAGTGGGGTATTGTGTCAAATGCCTTTGCCAGGTCAAGGCCCTCATTCATTGCTTTGGTGACCTTCTCAATGAAGTTCACCAGGTTGAGTAAGCATGATCTGCCCTTGATGAAACCAAACTGGGTTGGGTCCACTGTCTGGAGGTTTACTATATCTCTGTTGATCATCTCCATGATAATTCTTTCCATGGCTTTACATATAAGACTAGTGAGACTTATGGGTCTGTAGTTTCCAGGGTCTGTAGATGGCCCTCCTTTGTGCAGAGGAATGACTGTTGCCTTTCTCCATTCATGAAGCATGAAGCCTGTTTGGAGGCTACAGTTAAATAGTAATTCCAGAGGCCTTGATAGGTCATGTTTCATGCTATTTCTAAGGCATCCTGGGATATTGTCTGGGCCCATTGATGCAGTGATCTTGGTCTTAGAGAGAGCATTAAGGACCTATTCCCTAGTGATAGCAGGGGGAGTTACATTTGCTGATATTTCCTGAGGGAAGGTTGAGGGGGAGAGAGGAGTAAAGTTGGAGCTGAATTTATCAGCCAGGTGGTTTGCTATATCTTTTGGCTCAGTACAGCTGGCTGCATTTACAGCGAGCTCGGCACACAATTGTATATTGCCTTTGAGGTTGCGAACATAGCTAAAGAATGTTTTGTGGTTGTCCTTGGCCTGGGAGGCCAAACTCACCTCAAATTTGGCTTTGGTAGACTTTATTTATCCTCTGAGTTGTTTGTTTAGTTTAATGAGAGTGCTTTTATCCTACTGGGTGCTGCACCTCCTAATTTTTGCCATGATTTTCTTACTTCTGTTATACAGCCGACTGACTCTGTAATTCCACCAGGGTGGCTCATTTTTTGAGTTACTTCTGTACTTCTTCCTGGTGGGTACAGCTGCCTCTATGCAGCTATTAACATGCTTGTACAGGGTTTCTGTGAACAGTTCTGCATAAGCAGAAGTGTTCTCGGGATTTATAGGGGTTGAAATTTTGACAGGTTCTCACTTAATAGCAGGAGGTTAGCCTTAGAATAGTTCCTGAATATTCCCGGTTTAGCTGGTGGACCAGGTTTTATTTATACTTCAAAGGAGACCATTTTGTGGTTTGACCTTACCAGGGAAGGTATTACAACAGGGGGTGGGCAACATTCTCTCATATTAGTGAGGACCAGATCCAGTATGGTTGCACCCCTGTTTGGTGTATTGACTATCTGGTCCAGGAAGTTTGTGTTTACAAAATCCAGGAATCTCTGTGCATGTATGTTTGACGTCATATAGGATTCCCAATTAATAGTGGGGTGATTAAAGTTACCCATGAATATGGTATTGGGTTGGATGGTTAGTGTTTCTAATAAGTTTAAATACATGGTATGGGTTTCCTGGGTCATAGAGGGGGACCTATAGCATGCAAGGAAGTGGTACTGGATTTTACCTATGGTGATTTGAACATGGAGTAGCTCAAGTGCATTGTCCTGTCTGACCAACCTTGAAGTATATTTATTTTTGATGTAAATAGAGACACCTCCATCTTTAGTCCCTGCCTGTGAAGTAGCTGATCTAAATGTGTGGAAGGCATTATAACCCTGCACTGTTGGTGTGTATTAAATGTGTGTGCATGTGTTAGAGTGTATTTAAGTGGATGGTCTTAATGCTCTAAGTTCCTAAGAATCATTTGTAACAGAAATATCCTGCAGCAAGCTTAAGTATATTTATATACCACCCCACTTTGGATGTTGTCTACAAAAAACAGCATCATAAGCAAGTGTCAAGGGTGTGGTGAACAGGTTGGTGTAAATAAGCAATTACCATACAGATGAAGCAATGCCTGAACAGAGATGATGGGTCTACCAAGGAATACAAAGTTTTTATTCACCAGGCAACACTGCCAAATAATTCCTTAAACATGA
Organism: Protopterus annectens; assembly: GCF_019279795.1. Lineage (NCBI taxonomy): Eukaryota > Metazoa > Chordata > Ceratodontiformes > Protopteridae > Protopterus > Protopterus annectens. Next base: position 1,957,337,564 of record NC_056731.1, read on the forward strand.
ACAAATGTAGCCAGTAGGCATAGGCCATGGTGAACAGCTTCTAAAATTATTAATTTATTTTGCCAAAGATATGTGCCAGAATTGAAATACAAAAGTCATAGCACATTTATCATGAATTTATAGGATTTAGTTAAACTGCTTTTACTCCAAGAAAGCCTGGTTGGGTCAAAACAGTTTTGCTTGAGCCTGTTATTTCGGGAGTTGGGCAGGAAGTAACATAAGCTGGTTTGAAAATATCATAACTATGTTGTTACAACTAGCTGTGTGCATACAAACTTATTTTCTAGGTACTCTTTTGAAATCCAGTCCCCAATCCCACCTCAAATCACTACCGGAGCGAAACCAACCAAGTCCAGCAATCAGGACACAAGAAGGTAATATGCGCAGTTCACTACGCGCTCTTGTGCATTTTCTTGAATGCAGCTAATAGTTTCTTAAAATACTTCCTATCAGATACAGCTCACTAGAAAAGGGTGTCCGACCATGTAAGGCACACTTTAGGACTGCTTAACGCATTGTTTACAAATCTCTGCTCTTGCCACAATGTCACAGCAGCAGCAATACTTACTGCTTGGAAATGACTTCATCATTTCAAATTATCCAGTAGATTTGCAACTCCTGATTTAATTTTCGTGTGCTGCAGTGTAAGTCTGAAATCTGATATTTTAAATAAAGCTCACAAAAACAGGTCACTGCAGAGTGCAGACCCAAGCTATTCTATTTCCATGCAGCTGCACTTTTGCGGAAGCAACCTGTTCCATGCCCCACTCTCAGCTAGTTGTAGTTGTTAAAATAGTCTTCTGTAGAATAGTGATGCAGTTACAAATCTGTCTAAACTAGATTATTTTCCCCTAATTTCAAAATGACTTCAGTCAACCATTTGTGGTCAGTCTCCCCTTCTTCCTCTTTTTCCCATATACCATAAGAGACGCATGTCTTGTTCAAGACCAAAGTAATCAACTGCCTATATTACAATACATAAGCCTTTGATACTGCTTCCACTTGAGTTTGTTGTTAGTCCTTTCACTGAATTTAAAATAATCGGCTACTAGGGATGTTTTAGGCTGCTTCTAACTGTACGTAACATGTGCGCCAAGCTTTAATGTTGTGCTTCCCCCTAACAGAACTTCATCTTGTTGATTTTTTTAAACGTGTGCAGCATACCAAACATGTAAATGTAAAGACCTGCTGCTTAATAAGCTGCCCTTAAGAAAAAATAGAAAAAGTGACAGTAGCAGCTATGCTAGCATGTAAACATCACAAATCACATCACTTGAAAACACTGCTAGTTTTAAAAATAAAAGAAGTGTGCAGGCTGCATCAGATGGATTGTAGAATCATTTCTGATGCTTTTTCTGCAGATTTTAAAGTCTGGGATTCTTTTTTACTTACCTGAAGGTCAATTCGAGGTAAATTTTCTTTTTCTCATCCAGCGGACTGACGGACTCTGCAGAACTTAAACTGTAATATATGTGCACAGCTCCGCTGCTTGTAATCCTGGTATTTTAACAGATGGAGTCTCTGTTCTGACAGAGTTTACCTCATGAAGCTGATATTATCATGTACGCACCTGAATGGTGACATCAGCTGTAAATTTAAAGTTGCAAAAAATATATATATATATTTTTTTAAATCAGGAATTGAGAGGGCCACTTGGGAATTCATGGCACCCCATTATTTTGCCCTCAAAACTGGTAAATACCAAGGAATTCAGTACAGCTGAGAGGTAGCATTGTTGCTCTCAAAAGTATCAGGTTTCCCTGTAGTTAATCAATCTCTCTCTCTATGTATGTATGTATATATATATATATATATATATATATATATATATATATATATATATTATGGTTCCACCAAACGATAAAAGCCAATGTACTAAAAAGTATAGTAGAACCAAACCACAGCCAGTATCTAGAAAAAATAAATGTTTAATGTTGAGCACTTTTGCAACAGATTTTGCCGCTTCATCAGACAACATAACATCTCTTTACTTTAGTATTTAAATTATATTCCAACCAATAAAAACTCCTGTATAATTAACAGTCAATTAAAACCATTAACTAGGCAATTAAAATTAAAAAAAACACAGATACAAATTGTCATCTTACTAAGTTCCTTGCCTGTAAAACTGGCTTTATGGAAGCCTTATCATTGAGCCCCTTCCCCATTGTAGCTCTCATCCAGGTTATCCATTCTAATTCAACCATTTCTATCATATTGGCAACATCTCATCTCCTTTCATTATTTATAACTGTTTCTATAACCATAAATCTAAATGTGTGTTTGCTAACATACTTGGCCACGTGTTTAGCCAAAGCATTATTATCTGCTCCCCTGTGTATATCATAAATATGTTCTCTCATCCTTTGCTTTAATATACAATTGGTTTTGCCTATATAATATGAAGAACATACTATAAAATGTGCCAGATAAACAAGATTGCTGGTGTTACAATCAGCAGATACTGTAAACTCTATTGTCTTCCCTGTATCAGGGTGAACAAATGTACTACTGCTATCGATGTATTGACAAAATTTACAGTTGGAACACAAAATAGTGCCTCTATTTCTATTATAGGAATTATCTAGTGAGTCCCTGGGGTGACATAACCTTTTTTACAGACTTTTTTTTTATTTTTATAGGCAAAGGTGGGGTTATCTCCCACAATCTGTCTAAATCCATCTTCAGAGCGTGATACTGCCCATTTCTTCATATAAATGTCTTGCATGAGATTCACATTACTTGAATAGGTAATGGGTATTCTCATTGACCTAGGGGCAGCTTATTCCTGACTAGGTGGTGCCATTTCCCTCTACTCTGAAAAATAAGGCTTTCCTATATTCTCCCGAAGCTTTGGAACCATAGACAGCCCATCATTAACTTCATCTTCCTTACATCCTCTATACAAAAATTGATTCTTCATACTTGTTAACTCCCTATCAAGCATACTTTCATTTGTAGTCACCCTAGAGGTTCTCAGCCACTGTCCTTGTGATATTATGATATTTTTAAATATATGCCCTGGATACATAATATGCCTATGAAAATAGCTATTTCTGTAACATCCTTTCCTATATATCTGTGTGTTACAATTGCCCCCCAGGTCCTTATTAATCCTTACATCCAGGAAGTCTATTGTGTCATAAGCCTTATTCATGGTGAATTTCAAGAAATTAGTGCTACTATTAATATTATGAATGAACTGTTGCATAGTTGCAGAGTTCCCCTCCCATAAAAGGAAGAGGTCATCTAAAAACCTACGATAGAATGCTATGCTTCCTCAAGTTTCAAAACCTAGTAGATGGTGCTTCTCCCATTGAGCCATGACAATGTTGGTGTAGCTATTGGCACATGAGGTGCCCATAGCTACGCCATCTAATTGTCTGTATAGTGTATGTTCAAATAAGAAAATATTATTCTTTAATATGAGTTCCACCAACAGGGATAATAATTCTATAAACGTGGGTTTCAGTTGTCCATCATTCATTAAGCACTGTCTAAGCATGAAGCAAAACCAGTTTCAAATGTGAGACACCAATCCAACGTCAAAAAACACAGCTTAATTTGTGATTGATTTTTTATGTAAGGCAGATTTTTTTTACATTTGCATGTCTTTATATGTATGCTTTTTTTCCTTTTGTTTGATTGCTTTGATTATACTGCTTTTTATGGGTAGAATTTTTATGTGTCAATATTTGAATGCGCTTAGATGAAAGGTTAGTTGGGTTTCATTGGATGATTTTATCACATGATGTAATGAATTAAAGTATTTAAATATGTGCACCTGATAAGGGAAGTGTTCTGATGAAGTCTAAGTTATATACTGACGAAAGCGCTTTTGGGATGTACTTTACCCGACACCTGCAGCAACTGGAGAGACCCCAAAATTACCTCACCAAGAGGATCATGGGCTACAAACAGATGTCCTATGCAGCTCGACTAAAGAAACTACAGCTCTACTCAGTTGCTTACTGCCTACTCAGAGGCGATCTATGCCTGACATACAAAGCCATGTCAAACCCAGAATTAATGGACATGCTCCACCTCAAAAAATCCAAGTCCCTTAGAGCTACACGCTCCAGGGACCTAAACCTCAGCACAAAAATAAATAGGACATGCTGGAGGGACAGATTCATTTCCCAGAGGCTCCCCTCACTCTGGAATAGAATCCCAATTCATGTTAGACATAGCCCCTCGCTGACCCTCTTCAAGCGAAATTTGGACGAGTGGATGGGAAATCGCAAATTCACCCCTGGGATCTCTCCTGTGTCCCTGCTAGACAGAGGCACAGTAAACTAATCTTAAATGGGTACCTTCTGTGACCTACTTTACAGAGGAACAGTAGTCTAATCTAAAAGGGATGAAGACACGACAAACTAGAGAAAAACGGCAACACAAACTTAAACAAATCAAACCGGCAAGTGAGCAGTCGAAAGTACGTCCTGGAAGTCACCCACAAAAATACAGAATACTTTCAGACAAAACTTGAACGCAGCTTTATTAGTGAAAATAAGAGCGTTTTCGCTGTCAGTACAAGCTGGCAGCTTCCTCAGAAAAAAACAAGTAAAACATTTGGCGCCAAAGCCTTTAGTTAAAATCTAAGTCAGGTGTGTCATAGTGACATCACTACTTCCTTACACATGATTTAAAAACACACTAACAGATATAACAAAGACTTTATAAGTTAAATTACAGATGCAGTGATCAATGACCCCATCGAATACCACAAATTAAAAAAGAAAAACCCAATAAGGGAAATAACAACAAATAATTTGTCACAAAATGTAAATAGGAAATACATGCCTATAAATATAAAAAAACAGTCAAATAAGTCATCTGCGAGACATTAGACTACCCTCATAAATAGATGGAAATAGAACTGTTTTTAAAACAACTATTTTTGAAAGAGACAAACGACTGATGACTTCTCAGTAGATAAAAGAAGAAACAAACAACCAGTAACTTCTCAGTAGAAAAAAATAAATGAAAAGAAACAGCCATATGTTATTACTGGACATAAAAAGTAAACCAATTAGCCCTATTTTATGTAACTTCTCATTTTTAATACTACTGAGATGTTACAATTATCGTTGAGACCAGGACAATGAAAAGCATAATGCTTTTCATTGTCCTGGTCTCAACGATAATTGTAACATCTCAGTAGTATTAAAAATGAGAAGTTACATAAAATAGGGCTAATTGGTTTACTTTTTATGTCCAGTAATAACATATCTACTGAGAATTTCCTATTTACATTTTGTGACAAATTATTTGTTGTTATTTCCCTTATTGGGTTTTTCTTTTTTAATTTGTGGTATTCGATGGGGTCATTGATCACTGCATCTGTAATTTAACTTATAAAGTCTTTGTTATATCTGTTAGTGTGTTTTTAAATCATGTGTAAGGAAGTAGTGATGTCACTATGACACACCTGACTTAGATTTTAACTAAAGGCTTTGGCGCCAAATGTTTTACTTGTTTTTTTCTGAGGAAGCTGCCAGCTTGTACTGACAGCGAAAACGCTCTTATTTTCACTAATAAAGCTGCGTTCAAGTTTTGTCTGAAAGTATTCTGTATTTTTGTGGGTGACTTCCAGGACGTACTTTCGACTGCTCACTTGCCGGTTTGATTTGTTTTAATCTAAAAGGGAGGCGGAAGCCAAATACACTCTGGCTAGGCTTATAAATGCCCTAGGGCAGATAGCCTAGTATCTTCCTATGAACCTATGAAATTTGTGTTCCACAAATTAAGCTGTGTTTTTTGACGTTGGATTGGTGTCTCACATTTGAAACTGGTTTTGCTTCACGTTTCTGTGTTTGGTTCCATTTTTGTTACTGTCTAAGCATGTCTACTCCTTGTTCAGTAGGTATGACTGTAAATAGGGATTGGACATCCGATGTCACTAATAAATACCTATCCTTACCCTCCCTAGAGTTTAGGAATTGGTACAGATCTCCCAAAAAACTGTTTTGTGTCACGTAACACATACCCATTTCGACTTAACACAGGTTTAAGATGTTTTTCCACAAATAATGAAAGGGGTTCAGTGCACCACCCCTTCCCTGCGACTATAGGTCACATGGGTGGTAGTGTGGGGTGCTTATGTATTTTTGGACTTCCCTGGATAATGGGTATGAGAGGTTCCTTAACTAAAAAATATTCAAATAACTCTTGTGTTATAATGTGACATCGTAAACAGTTATAAATGGTGACATTAATGTTCATAATACATTTATCTAGTTGTCCCACATCTATCTTTGCATATACATTCACATCATTTAACATAGCTTCCACTGTTTGTTTATAGTAACTTCTATCCATAACAACCAATGGCCCTCCTTTGTCAGCAGGCCTAATTATTAATTGCATATCATGCTGTAAACTACTTAGTGCTTCACTCTTTTCTCTGTCCAAGTTAACAAACTTTCTCCCAGCCACTCTGTTATCATACAGTTTATAAATTTCCTTTTCACACATTCTCTCAAAAGTTTCTATTGTGGCATTATTTTTAGGAATAAAACAACTTTTTTATGAAACGCAGCATTGTCCTTTTTTTCATCTTGTTTAGAATTAAACATACATTTTAACATAATATTGCATGTAAAAGTCTTAAGTTCAATTATATTCTCAGTACTAGTCATTGTGCTTGAGCGTATAAATTTCATACCTCTATTTAAAAGTCTCTCTTCAGCCGTTGACAGAGTTTTTGTAGAAATATTCCAAACTAATGGTTGTTGCTCTGCTGCCACATCTTCTTTAAAGTTATCTCATTGTCATTCTCTTGAGAAGCTTTCCTTTTCTTTTCCCCCTGCTGTATGTGCACTGCTGAAAAGATGTACTGTTAATGGCTAAGGCAGGCCCATTTTCAAATTAAAAACATTATTTTTGTTGGTTGCAAAGCTAGCAGGAGAAGAAGAGGAGTTTAAAGTTGTCATAACCATGCCGTTCTTACTGCATGCTTCCCCATTAGGCTCAGTAGTCTACATTGCTTCCTTGCTGGTGTTGGTAACAGTTGATGAGATCACTGGGACTTCCTGAATCGATACTGCTTTTATGCTTTCAGTTCTTAAAGCAGCAATGCTAACGTTTGTTAAAACTGCAACGTTGTTCTCAGGCAAATTGGCATTTTCTACAGTTATGTTATTCTTTGGCCATGAGAACACTCTACCTGAAGAAAAATCATGCATATCCCTACAGATTTTCTTCTTCTTAATTGCCTGTAACTTTTTCATGTAATGCAAATGTCTGTAAATACATTTCCAGAGTGTACGCTCTGTCTTACCTACATAATAACAGTACCCCATACCAGTACAATTATATTTGTTGGTAAGCTTAAAATAATAATCAAAAGTTTTAAGCTTAAATTCAGTACCAACATAGATATAAGATCAATGAGAACACATCCTACAGTTAATTGTTCCAGACAGTCTGGTAAGAGGTTCTCATATTCTGTTTCCCATTTCTAATCTCTCTTTAATATTCATGTTTCTTTTATACACAAAGACAGGTTTTTCACCAATAATTGGTATTTTGTTATCATAACATGAACAAACGTTGTAATTCTGCTCAGCCAGCTGTTTAATATAATTTATTCCCATACAGTATTTCAGTACCATAGCTTTATTAAACCCAGTGTTATTAAGGGCCATGGTATTAGCTCCATCCTAACAAGTACCATACAGTGGTTTTGTGCCTGGTGGGTCTGTCTTTTAAAACTTGTCTATTTATATCATGTAGATGCTGTGGGGGGTAACTCCTGTCCTGAAACTTATTTATCGCCTTGTTAAGACTTCATCCTCTGACACCAGTCTTGATGGTCTAACAAATTTCCATTTACTAAGGCCTTTTCTTGTGCATTACAAGTACATATTAGAAAATGTGGGCTTGCAGTATACATTTTATTTTAATTGTTTGCATACAAGATCTTTTTCAATAAGCACAGCCAGGTAATTAATACCTGTTCTTGAAGAAATGGCACTGTGGTATTAATGTAGGCTAAGAACTGATATAATTAATTTTTCTGTCTGCTTTGCCACAAGACAAAAAATGTCATTCAGGTAACACTGATCAAGCTGCACTTGTCTTAAAAAAACAGAGGAAAAATATGCATAGCTAGACACACAGCTAGACACAACCCTGTGTGTGTGCTTACAATGATACTTACTTACTTAAAATATTCCAGAACTACTTAGATTAATCTTTTGTTAAATACTGATATTTCAAGCTTATTACTCACCTTAAACAGATAGTTTTTCAGCTCTTGTCCCTGCAGGGGTGAGATCCATAAGTTCCCGATTAATCCTGTTCTGGCTGCTCTCTACTCCATTCACCCTGTCTGCTACTCCCACCCCCTGATTATCTTCATTAGTCAGTTCCTTCCTAGGGTGCCATCTTTAAACCATCTGGTACTACCTAACTCACATTCAGCTTCCGTCTTGTAGCTGCTTTACTTTCCCTACCTCTCTGTTTGTTGTGCATGCGTGGTAAGTAAGTAGAACAGTGCCACATGTATACTAGAGCTGATATGCATTACTGTCTTCTTATTAATACTGCTACCTGCTGATTTATTTGATTATTATTGTTACCTGCTGATTTATTTGATTATTATTGTTACCTGGTGATTTATTTGATTATTATTGTTACCTGCTGATTTATTTGATTATTATTGTTACCTGCTGATTTATTTGATTATTATTGTTACCTGGTGATTTATTTGATTATTATTGTTACCTGCTGATTTATTTGATTATTATTGTTACCTGCTGATTTATTTGATTATTATTGTTACCTGCTGATTTATTTGATTATTATTGTTACCTGCTGATTTATTTGATTATTATTGTTACCTGCTGATTTATTTGATTATTATTGTTACCTGCTGATTTATTTGTTGATGCTGAGCTGAAACTGCTGTTCAGAACTCCTATATTTTATGAGACGTAGCTAATGTATTAACTGACAAACTGCTTGTTATTTCTATCTTGTTTTATGAAGGTAGAGCTTAATCGTTGTATATCTGCCAGACATCCCACTAGCTGTTTGCAAAGCATATTCATGTTCTGGCTGCATCTGTAAGCATTCCTGTAACATACTACTGCTCTTAGAAGACTTAGAGACTGGATGTTACAATTGCTTTTATAGAAGGGAAGTGATTACAGTTAATTTTGCTGTTAGTTCATATTGAATAACATGGTTGTAGAATTATTGTCTTAGAACAGCCGTACTTCCTTTATTTTGTGTAATATATCATGTGAGTATTCACTGCTGAATCATACAGCTGTTATCTGTTAACATAGAGACTGCATGTTAATGCTCTTGGTCTGTGGTTTTACAGAGCTAATTAACAGTATAAGCAATATAACCACTTTTCCTCTTTATTTGTATCCCTTGCATGCTCTCCACTTCACGTTCCTGTAACCGTTGCACTAATTCTGCCTTATTTAACTTTATTTTTCAGTTAGCATGGGTTTCTTAACTGTGTGACTCCCCCCACCTGGGATTAAACTGCAAAAACCCAAATGTCTATTTTGTCCACTAAAACTGTCACTCTTTTAACTAAATAAAACCTCTGGGAAGCAAGACCCTGACACTCTACAGCTTTCCTGTTGCCATAGATGAATTACAACTTAGTTTTTGTAAAATTCTAAGGCTTAGTGGTAAAAGGTGTATGTGCAAAAAGGAAGGGTTCTCCCATTATTCCAGCCAATTGCCACTAGATAGTACTATAACCTTGAATTAGCCACACACACACACACACACACACACACACACACACACACACACACACACACACACACACACACACACACACACACACACACACACACACACACACACACACACACACACACACACACACACACACACACACACACACACACACACACACAGTCTTCCTATCCCAAGCTCTCACTGTTTAAATTAGTAAATTTTTGCTTTTGCTTTCAGCATCCTCTATACTAATAACAACTCTCTCTATAACTGCCCAACAACACTGTTCGTGTGCTTACAGTGATACTTACTTATTTAAAGCATTCCAGAGTTACTTAGATTAATCTTTTGTTAGATACTGATACCTTAAGCTTATTATCCACCTGAAACTAATAGTTTTTCAGCTATTGTCCATGCGTGTGCCAGGCCTACTCCATTCAATACACTCACTCTGCCCCCATCCCCTCTGACCCCCCCATAACATTAACCTTATACCTAACCTGACTTCAACCTATCCCATACCTCCCCTAATTATCCCACTAGTCATACCATTTCTCCTAACTACTCTACCTCCCCACCAGTTCTAAATAGGTCCACATAGTGCTCCATCCCCTAAACTATAGCTATCATGCTCATATTCATTCTATCACACTGCACTCAACCACCATCATGTCCATCACTACTATTACTATGACCTCACTTCTCTCACTTACACACTCTCTCCTAACAATAATCACAACGTTCCAGACACCCAACGTACCTCTTAAATCCACCTGTATAACCGCCACAAATAATCCACATTTATCAAGTTACTTGGACATCCACCCTAGCTTATTCACAGCTAATACCTCTGTACTAACCACAGTAAAAATTCTACATCTCCAAAGACTCCCCCATTATAACATCACCAGCAGCAACTATACCATTTTTAGGAAAAAAATTATAAGTATAACCCACATAATTTGCCAAAGCATTATATCGCAGTGCAGTGATATACAACCCACCCCCCCCCCCCCCAGCACCAGCAAACTTAGCAAATTTCTCATGCTATCAGTCATTAATCTCCAAAGCCTTAGAAACAAGATACCTGAACTCCATGTGTGGATTTCACAAAACAACCCTGATATTATAGCAGCTACTGAAACCTGGTTGAAAGCATAAGTAAAAATAATTTCTTCCCCCAGGCTACTCATGCCTAAGAGCTGATCGGCCTCACAAGAGAGGAGGGGGAATAGAAATACTCTTCCCTAGCAAATATACTTTAATTCCCTACTCAAAACCAACACCCAACTTCTCCCTAATCGAAGTACTAATCTCTATATTAAAACTTAACAATCATAAAATCATTTGCATAATTGCTTTGTATATTCCTCCAGGAAACAACATAGCAATATTAAAGAACATACATGCCTGGACATCCCAAAACATATATAATGAAACCATCATCCTAGGTGATGTAACCATTGATTGGCTAGACACTGCCCAAAAAAAACCCTCAAAAAACATAAACCTTTACAACTTTTCCTAACTCATTCAAGACATCACCAGACCCCTACAAAAATAACAATTGGGGCCCCACAATAGACTGGATATTAGTGTCCAACCCTAACAATATTACCACTATCTAGTATTATGTAGTATTATGTAGTATTGCATGCTACCTAATACCATTAGCGGCCACCATCCAGCATATGTCTTATGCAAATTTACCCCAACCTCAAGCCAACACCAATACAAACCAACCAGAAATTTGACTAAGTTCCAACCATCCATATTTAATGTAACCTTAGCTAAAGTAAATTGGGAACTCCTCAAATTCATACCACTTAATGAGGCTATTGAATTCTTTAACTCAACATTCCTAGACATCCTAAATAGACAAGCACCCACCGGCCAAAACTGAATAAAACATAACCGTGTAAGCTGGCTCTCAAAATCCACCAAAGAAGTCATGTCCATAAAGGATAAAATCTGTAAATCCAGGCAGAAAAACAAAGACCCCTCAACTCTACTACTATACAAGCAACTCAGTAACCAGGAAAAATGACTAATAACCAGAGATAAAAAAAAGCCCACTACCTCCACCTACAAAGCCAACATAAAGATAATTCCCAAAAGTTCTAGTCCTCCATTAACCAGCTATTACACCCAGGCTCTTCTGACCCAGACAAACCCCCACTGAACTTGCCACCCTCTTCAGTTCCTACTTCATTGACACCATAGCTAACCTAACCACCACCTTTCCTACAGTTAACAGCACCAACACCAAGACCACTAATGACCATATCATCTCAAAAAACAATCCTACCCTTGAGTTCAACCTAAAATTCTCTCCCATACCCACTGCCACAATAAAAAAAAAACTTTTACTTAGGCTAAAAGCCTGTAATCTGGCCCCTGACAATCTACCTCCACACTTCCTGCAGCTAGCTTCAAACTCTACAGCTTATCCCATCAGCATACTCATTAACAGATCAATTAAAGAATCCATTGTCCCAGACATCTGTAAAAAAACTTACATTCTGCCCTTACACAAAGATGGCACCAACACAGATACCACAAACCTTCGGCCCATAGCAATTCTCTCACCCCTCTCTAAAATACTGGAAAAATGCATCCATGCCCAACTCCTCAACCATCTGCTTCAAAATCAAATTCTATTACCAACCCAGCATGGTTTCAGACTAGGACACAGCACCACCACTGCCCTCCTCTCCTTCCTTGATACAGTTACCCAGCATGGAATTCTGGCAAAATAATTGCTTCTCTTTTCCTAGACCTCTCCAAAGCTTTGGATACCATTTCCCACACCATCCTCCTTTCTAAACTATCCTCCCTCCACATTTCCCCACCTACCCTACAATGGTTCAATAGCTATCTCTCCAATAGGCAGCAATCCACCAAATGGCAACAATATTACTCTCCCTTCCTCAATACTTCCACAGGGGTACCCCAAGGCTTCATACTTGGTTCTCTCTTATTTAGCATCTTTATTAACAACGTTTACTCCACTCTCCCACAAATGCTCAGTAATCCAGTATACTGACAATCTACTATAATATGCATTGCTAATTCCAACTCTTAACTCAAGCAAATCACCCAGAATCCTCTCACCTACACTGAATCTTGGATGCTTAACAATCATAGGTTCATAGGTTCATAGGTTGGTACTAGGCTATCAGCCCTAGGGCCTATACAAGCCTAGCCATAACAATTCCCTGGCTATTTCTTCCCACACTATTTACTTCCCTGGACCCCTGTCTAGCAGGGCGACTGACGTGATCCCTGGGGTGAATTTCCTTTCTCCCATCCAATCGTCAAGGTTCCTTTTGAAGAGGGCCAAAGAGGCACTCTACTTGACATGTATGGGCAATCTATTCCAGAGTCTGGGGAGTCACTGGGTCAGGAACCTATCCCTCCAGCATGTTTTGTTTATTGTGATGACAAGGTTTAGATCCCTGGAGCGTGTGGCTCTGAGGGATTGGGATTTCTTTAAGTGTAGCATGTCCAACAGCTCTGGGTTTGACATGGCCTTGTATGTTAAGCAAAGATTGCCTCTGAGTAGACGATATGCGACCGAGTATAGCTGGAGTTTTTTAAGGTGGTCAGCGTAGGGCATCTGCTTTAGGCCTGTGATTCTTTTAGTGAGGTATTTCTGTGGCCTTTCCAGTTGTTGCAGATGTCTTGGGAGGTACATACCAAACGGGGCATTGTATTCTATAATGGGTCTAATGAGGGATGAGTACAGTGGGACAATGACCTCCTTTTTTCTGGATGAAAAGCCCTTAGTGATGAGGTGTGCCACATAGAAGGATTTTCTGACTGTTGTGGCGATGTGGTTATCGAAGGTGAGACCACTGTCCACCTGTGTCCCTAAGTGTCTTATCAAACTTTCAGAGTTTAGTGTACTGCCACCTATATGGTAATTCACGGATACATGTTTTTTCCCAAAGGGGATAACTATACATTTCTTGGCACTGAGCTTGAGCCCATGGCTCTGGCACCAAGCATCTGTTTCTGTAAGGCCCTTTTGTAGAGTATCCACATCATTTGGGGATTCAATAATGGCTCCCAGTTTGCAGTCATCTGAGAACTTTGTTATCCAGAGTCCCTTATTGTTGGCTTGTACTTCAGAGAAGTAGATGCCAAACAAGAGTGGTCCCAGGACTGAACCCTGAGGTACTCCACTTGTCACTTGTCTGGAGCTGGATTTGGTGTCTGCTACTTTTACAGTGTTTGTTCTATCAGTAAGCCAGTTAGCAACCCATTGGGTGACGTAGGGATTAATGCCCAGCTTAGTACGTTTATCTATGATTCCAGAGTGGGGGATGGTGTCAAAGGCCTTGGCAAGGTCTAGATAGGCTGTGTGGACCACCTTACCCTTGTCCATGGCTCTGGAGACTGATTTGAAGAAGTCAATCAAGTTCAGGAGACAAGATCGGCCCTTCACAAACCCAAACTGGGTGGGGTCCAGTGTCTGAAGGTTGTCAATGTCTTTGTTTATAAGTTCCATGATAATACGCTCCATGGCCTTGCAGATAAGGCTTGTCAGACTGATGGGACAGTAGTTTCCGGGATCCAAGGTGGATCCCCCCTTGTGGAGTGGGATAACTGTAGCTGTGCACCACTCAGTGGGCATGAAACCTGAGGTGAGGCTATGATTAAACATGATACTTAGGTGAGGTGCCATCTTCCCCTAAATCTGAAAAAACTAAATTAGTACCTTTTACCCCTAAGAAAACCACTCCCCTAGATAAAAAAAACTCTTTATTATACAAGCCCAAAACAATTCCACTATAGACGTTGTCCCACATACTAAACTACTAGGCATTATTATAGATGAAAACCTTAACTTTGACCTACATATACAATAACATCAAAAAAACACAGCAAAAGCTCAGTATGCTCTACAGGCACCAACACTTTATTAGCCTCTCTAGTAGACAAACCCTTGCAACCACCTTTTAATTACCCTCTCTCCTTTATGGCACCTCTCTCCTCACTAATATCCAAAATTCTGCAAAATCCAAACTTGATATGTGTTACAACAGAACAGCCAAATTTGCCACCAAGGCCAAATTCTCATCCCAGCGCTGTAACTCACTGAAACAATTAGGCTGGCTGGAACTCCCCCACTATCTGTCATTCACCCAACTAACTACAACATACAAAATAATTTACAGACCCACAGACTGTCCTGCTCTCTTAACTCTACTTGCCCAATACCAACCCAGCAGGCAACTAAGATCTGAAAATTATCTACTTCTAAAACTGCTGGTCAACTCCTCTACTTCTTCGCCATCACCAAACTATGGAACTCACTTCCACTTTCTATAAAAAACACAGGCAGCACCTCCACCTTCAAACTAATACTGAAAAATCACCTCAACTCTTCCTGGCTATGTACCTGCTCTGTAACCTAACCTCCTCCTCCTTAAATAAGAACTAAACTCATAGGCTTTTTGCTACTGTTGACTGATGATATTTTCTCCATAATTATTATTTTTTATCACTTGATACTGGGACAATAATGCTGATTAATATATCTGTATTTATACCTCTCTGAATTAAATAATCTGGCAACCAACAAAATTCATGATTTTCTGTACATAGTCTGTATATATTACTGTAATCACTATGTGTAACACCGTATCTACTTTTGTACCAATTAATGTTTAATATTTTCTGTATCTATGTACTTGTCAGAGCTTTTATCCCCAAGCCTCCACTGAAAATGTGCTCTTTTAGGCCCAGTGGACTTTCCCAGTAAACAAATGCAATAAATAAAATAAATAAATAGACTAACATTTTTTATTTTTATGCATCCATACATCTTTTTGAACATTTTAGTATGATGTTCTTATTACTGTATTTATATTAAGTAATTCAGAGAATTTCAACACTATTTAGGTTTCAGAAAAATTTAGCAATGGGTTCTATTTCTGCATTTTTAACAGTGTATTTATTTAACATTTTCCCTGAATGACTTTAATGTTATTGGTTGATTCTGACATGTGATCTGGATTAATCATGTGACAGGAAATGTTTGATGGTTCTGATGATATCCAGAGAGACAAAATGCTTAACTACCATGTTGTGTGGTAATAAAAGAGTAAAATAATTCCAGTGTGGTCAAGCATTTTATTTCCAGTGGAATTCCTCATGTTCTGTGTGCTGTTCTATATATATACATATATATATATATATATATATATATATATATATATATATATATATATATATATATAAATATAATTTGCTTTTCTCCTTCTCAGTTTCTCTTATCTGTGGCACTTCCCATACCTTTTCCATTGTATCTGCCCTCTTAAGAACTCATAAATTTACAAACTAAACCCTAATTTTACTATATTTTACTCATTCCTGAACCCCTACGTTGAAATCACACCTGTCCTCCTCCTACTTCTTTAAATGTCCTTTCTTCTACATCTTTATAGTTTATGTCTTCTGCATTCATTCCCCTTCCATCCCTCCACTCTCAACATCTCCCTCTGCATTGTATTTTGGGATTATTCCATAACTCCTTTTTCTTCCCCAGCCTTGTTCAAATCTACCATCTTCATCATCAGTCTCAATGTTCCCTTCTACCTTTTTCTACCTTCCTCATATATTGGTCCCTCAGTACTCTTTCTTACCTATCATCCCACCTTATTTAATCACCCACTCATTCAATCCTTTCTACATTTGCCCTACATTTGCAGCAGTTACAAATCTCTGAAAATCAGGAATCCCCACCCCCATTTTTTTCTCCTGTGCATCTCCTTCTACCAATCCACATTCTCTGTATTTTAACTTAAATCATAAATCCCATAACCTTTTAATCACACCCTACCTTAGAATAATACATAAATGGTGCACCCAGTAGAACATCTGCAGAAGCATGATCACTCTTGTAAAATGTGTCCTTCTCACTAAGAATTGTATTTTATCCCATGAGCTCACCAATTGTACCAACATTTTCTCTCCCTAACTCTCATCATTTCACTTAGCCATTTCCACTATAGTAGGGTAGAATAGCATCCCCAGATATGTAGCTCCTCCTTCCTTGCTTTACTGAAAGCGGAACTCATCTAACAAAGCAATGTTCCAATGGAACTACGACTGATTTAAACTCATTATATTCCAGCCCAAACTTTCCTCATACTATCTAAATTCCTGCAGCACACTGGCAGGTCTTCTTTCACAGTTCTCACATACAATAAGCAATCATCTACAAAAAAATTTAACATAAATTCACCTCTCACTTCCCCAGTGAATGATCAAAATATACTCCCTTTAAAAGAAAAAAAAATGGTTGATCATAACTGATGAAGAACACAATACACCTACAACCCACCAGAAGAGATCAGAGTAAGCCACCCCCCCCCCAAGCTTGTATCTTCTAAGTTCATGTGAGAGAAGGAAAAACTCTCCCAAACAGTGCACATCAATCTTACCCAAAAGCTGAAATCCCACAGTGCCTACATATCAAGGATATGACTACAAGAAAAATTGTATTAGTTGTTTTTGAGCAGTTAGACCTCATAATATGCTTCCCAATCACATGTAGAAAAGCCTTCAGCTCCCACCTGCTCCTCCCCTGTCTCCTGGAGGGTAAGTTGTACCTTCCTAGTCATCATCTCTATAATCACCCAAAATAAATATGGAGACAAAATACACCACCATTTCACCCCTCCCTTGCTGCACCCCACCTGTCATGAACATATTCTCTTCTCTGCCATCTACAATTCAAACATATCATTCAATGCTGTCTCCCCATTTAACCAGCTCATACAAAGATTATTTTTTTCTTAATAGTCTGTACATAAACCAGTAGTTTATTATATCAAAAGCCTTTTAATCATCATCAGCAGCGCTTCACACCCCTCTACCTTTTCCACCCCTCCACTTAATCATGCACCTCATCACTGAGCCCCATTTCGTTGGTTCATAGGTAGTTGCTAGCCTAATGGCACTAAAGGGCCTTTTAAGCCTAGACATGCTTCCCAGCTGTGTTTGACCAGTTGTGATACAACTCATTTTATGGGGGATATAACATGGGTATGAGTGGTTGATCATTTACAAGCTTCCTCTTTCTAATAATGACATGGATGATAGAACAAGGATAAATGTATGATCACCCAGCCACTGATTGAAGTTGGTCTTGATTAAGTGTAGGGAAGTACTCTGCTTTACATGGATAAGAAGCCTGCTCAAGAGAAAGGGTAGTCTCTGAGATATATACCTCTCCCTCTGACTTGTCCTTTTATGTTGTAGATGAGGTTCAGGGCCCTGGATTGGATTTTTCTGATGCTATTTGTTTTACAGATGTTCAACAGGTCCATAAGGGCTGGACTGGAGGCTGCTTTACAGGACATGCATTAATTTCCTTTCAGCATTCTGTAGGAGACCAAGTAGAAAGGTATGGCTTTGAGGCAGTCTGAGTAGGACATGTTTTCTACACCATGTATTCTTTTGTGAGGAACCTGTAAGGATGCTCCAGTTATTATACATACGTAGTCAGGCACATACTGAAGGAGGAACTGTACTCAGTGATTGTCCTAATGGGGGCTGAGTACAATGAAACAATGACATCTTCAGACTGAGATGCCATACCCTTGCTTATATGTTGTACAACATAGAATAATTTCTTAACTACAATAAACACATGATTGTCAAAGGCCAAGTCACTGTCTACATGCTTTCCTAAATCCCTGACCACATTGTCATCTCTTTGAAGCACGTTATCAATGTAGTAATTTGCTAGGGTAGTCATCTTTCCAAAAGATACTGTTACGCATTTTTTGGTATTGAGTTTTAGGCTATGAGTCTGGCACTAGTTATTAGTCTCTGTCAGGTCTTCTTGAAAGATGTTTGTATCTTTGGGGGATTCTATGACTGTGCCTAGCTTGCAACTGTTTGCACATATGGTCAGCAAGAGGCCTTTAATGGTGGCCTTGATTTCACAGAAGTAGACACCAAAAGGAAGCAACCTTAGCACTGAGTCCTTAGGGATTCTGCTACTGACTGGCCTTTTTGTGGTGGTAGATTCACCTATCCTAACTACTTGTTTCCTATCAGTGAGCCAGCTGGCAACCCAGTGAGTGACATACGGGTTTATACCTAGTTTTGAGAACTTGTCCATAATGCCCCAGTGGGGTATTGTGTTCAACGCTTTGGTCAGGTTGAGGTAGACAGCATGCACCATTTTTCCCTCATCTGTTGCTTTGGTGACCTTCTCAAAGAAATCCTCCAGGCTGAATAGGTATAACCTGCCCTTGATGAAATTAAACTGGGTCAGATCCAATGTCTGAAGGTTTCCTATATCATTCTTTATCATGTCCAGGATTGTCCATTCCATTGTCTTACATATGAGATGAATCAGGCTTTTGGATCAGTAGTTTCCTGAGTCTTGCTGCACCCCACCTGTCATGAACATATTCTCTTCTCTGCCATCTACAATTCAGACATATCATTCAATGCTGTCTCCCCTTGTGCATACGAGTTCCATTCTTCCACTTGCTTGGCACAAACCCTATTTAGAGGTTATGATTAAATAATATTTCTTATGGACCCAATAAGTCATGTTTTGTGTTATTAAGGAGGCATTATGGGATGTTATCAGGTCCCACTGATGCTGTGCTTCTGACTTTGAAGACTGCATTGAGGATCAGTTCCTTAGTGATAGTTGGGGGAACTGTGGTTGGGGGTTATTTCTTGAAAAGTGTCCGAAGGGAGCAGGGTAAAATTGGAGATATGAATTTAATGGCTAGTAGATTTGCTATATAATCTGGCTCAGTATAGGTGGCTTAATTGAAAATTAGTTCAGCATATTGTTGTGTATTGCCTTTGAGTTTCAGACATAGATGTAGAATTCCAGGGAGGCTACTTGTACCTTAAATTGGGCTTTGGTAGACATAATTAGTTCCCTGAGTTATTTATTTAGTTTGATGAGGGAGCTTTTACCTTGCTGGAAATTGCACTATCTATTTTGGCTATGATTTTATTCCTTTTGTTTTACAGCATATTAATTTTGGATTTCCACCATGGTGGCTTGTTTTTAGAGTTAGATTTGTGATTATTTCAACTGGTATCGCTGCCTCTGTGCAACTATATACGTGACTGTGCAAGGATTTTGTGAACAACTCTGCACAGGCAGAAGTGTTTACTGGGTTTGGGACGTTTGCAATTTTGCCAGGGTGTCACTTAAAACTAGGAAGTTATCCTAAGAATAATTCCTTAAAGTACCAGGGTTACTTTGTATTCCAGGTTTTATGTTTATATCGAAGGAGATAATTTGGTTCTATGTCACTTATTCAAATGCTTAAAATGGCAAATGTTATATGGTCAAGACCAAATGCTCGACATTTCAAGTGGTCGAAGGTTGACTTTTAATGGTGCTGTATGGTGCAGAATGGGAGAATTTCCCTTTTCTGCACTGAAGTGCGGTCTCGGAGTTGGTATATTTAAGTAGGGGGTGTGGGGGGTGCAGGGGGCCTTGCCCCCCTGTTCGCACTGTTTGTGTATGTTTTTCTTTTTTTTTTTTTTTTATTTGATATTCGAACTTCCAAATATTGACCATATGGTCTCTACCATATGGTATTCGACATTTTGGAAGTTCGAATATTTGACACAAACCCAATAATTTTATAGGTGAACCTGACTAGTGAGGACATTACACTCAGGAAAGTCCAATATTCCCCCATGTTGGTGAGGACTAGGTCCAGAATCATTGCACCCCAAGTGGGCATACAGAGTGGTTGGACCAGGGCATTTGTGTTGACAAAGTCCAGTAAAAACAAAATGAAGCCTCCAGCAAAGCTAGAACTTTCACTGAGTGACCTCCCAAGCCTCTTGTATCAGAGGCACATGGGATATATGCAAATGATCCTTATGAACATCAGGTGTTTCAGCTAATTAGCGATTTTGAATGCCCATGACTTGTTTCGTCATTTTAATGGACAATTTCAGGCCAATAAAGCCAAACCCTACTAGCTGTGGATATGTATATTTCGGCCTTGTTATGACCTCGTCAGCACAGCACAAGCAGAGTGTTTGACACAGTATTAGAAACACAGGGATGTTATACCCAGCTGATGTCCATTATCATTAGGGTCACTGCAAAAATATCCCAAACAACAAACTAAAACAATGAGTGAGAAGGTCACTGAAAAAACAATTAGTAAAAACAAAATGAAAACTCCAGCAAACCTAGAACTTTCACTGAGGCCTGAAATTGTCCATTAAAATGACGAAACAAGTATGGGCATTCAGACTTCCCAATTAGCTGAAACACCTGATGCTCATAAGGATCATTTGCATATATCCCATGTGCCTCTGGCACAAGAGGTTTGGGAGGTCACTCAGTGAAAGTTCTAGCTTTGCTGGAGTTTTCATTTTGTTTTTACTGATTGTTTTTTTCAGTGAACTTCTCACTCATTGTTTTATGTTGACAAAGTCCAGGAATCTTTGAGCCTGCAAGTTTGAGTTTGTGTATGATTCTCATTCTATAGTGGGGTAGTTGAAGTTATCTGTGATTACAGTGTTGGGTTGAATGGAAAGTTACTGAAGTTCTTTCAAGCAAGTGGTATATATTTTCTGGGTCATAGAGGGGGACCTGTATCTCTCAAGGATGTGGTACAGGATTTTCGTTATGGTGAGTTGCACGGGGAGGAGCTCAAGTTCATCATACAGCATGGCCAGCCTTGAGGCGCGATTATTTTTGATGTAATTTGAGACACCTCCATCTTTTGTCCCTTTCTGTGCAGCAGCTGGCCTAAATGTGTAGAACACATTATAGCCCTGCACTGACAGGATGATAACTGTGGCTTTAAACCATGTCTGAGTTAGCTACAGACATCGACATTCTCCAGGGTGAGGAAGGTTTACATAGAATGGAGTTTTCTGTTTAGACTCCTGGCATTGAGCACTATCACCTTTAGAATGTTCTGAGTTGGTTTATCAATGTCTGAAGGTTTATCAGGTTGGCGATGCCTAAAAAAGGCACTATGGGTGTGGACAAGGTTTTAGCCAGTATTCCAACACCTAGAGGGGACAGGTGCAGACAATCCTTGGTGAAGCATTGTGATCCATCAACCCTATGCTCCCAGGCTTACAAATATTTCATCCCCTTTTGAATGACACCAAAAAGTAAGCTAATTATTAAAATAAATTATTTTTTTGTTTGTATTGTTACATCATCCTGGGAGAAGATAGAATGCTGCTCAATGGTGGGCACATACTGACCTGGGACACATAGTCCGAGTTCCATCACATCTCTCTTCATGTAGTCCAGGATGGTATTGCCCACATCATTTACTCCCACATGGATTATGACAGAGTCTTACTATCACTTGTAGTTCAATGAACTCCGTGAGTATGTAATCTGGCAGATCATGGTCTCCAATAGACAACTTACTGTAACCCTCTCCTTGCTCAGCCTGGTGAACAGGTCATCAGTGTGCCTCACAATGGAGTCCCTGATGACCAAAATGTACTGTGGTGTGGTTTGTCTTATGGGTTTAGACATAGATACACTGTGATTTGAGTCTAAATGTGTTGTGGTGGGATTGCTTTAGTAGTGTGTTTTTTAAGTCATTAAGCACACATTATGATAACTGGGTCTTAGAGGCCTTTGAGGTTGTGGTTTGGGAAGATTTCCTTTAAGAGCCTTAGCATATGTGGGACTATGTGTTTGTCCTGTAGTGTGTGACAGGTGTTGCATAGTGTTGTGTTTCTGACAACCTGTTTGGTAACTGTAATGGCTGTATGTGACAGCTTTCCCTCCAGAGACAGTGTATAATTACATCTCTAACAGATTATATTGGTTTGTTTAAGAATTATGCTGTTGTCAGCCAACATCAGACAATTTCTACATTGTCTCAGAATGCCCATTTCTACCAAGCTGACTACATAGACAGTAGGAAGGTGTATAGATATGATTTCAGTTTTATATATGTATATATATATATATATATATATATATATATATATATATATATATATATAGTGGGTTATGACGGGAGTGGTACCAAGAGATTCTTTGTTCCTCTTTGTGTAACCGCTATATGGAGGAACAGATTTGCTAAATTGCTACTTAGGTAAGACGGACAGTCTTAGACTAATCTCACAAACAATGTCCTCTTCATGCAAACCTGGTGCTTGTCAAACAACTAAGTGCTCAGGAATTCATAGGGGAAGTTTTATAGGAAATTTAAGATTCTAAGCCCTGCATCTGCACAAAGCACTGCTGACCATTGATGAGCAGCATGTGACAAATTTAACAGCAATAAAACTGACTAAGCAGACAAAATAGCCCACTGGACAATCACAAAAACATGCTTAAAGCTTTCCTCTGTGATTCCCAAGCTCAGAACAGACCAGGCTACCCTCTATGGCTACCAGAGTGTAGACCTAATCTTTCTTAATGTAAAACCACACAAAAGTGAGCCCAAAGTACAGAAACTACAGAACAAGCAACAAATTAGGCAGCAACACTTCCTTGAAAAACTGGCTGCTTGGCAGAGTACAAGCAGTTATGATCAGTGAAATATAGTTTCACTTTACAATAATAATGTGCAGAACTACAACAAGTAATTTGACATGTATCCACCAAACAACCACAACTTAATATACCCCTATTGCCCCACACTATTAATGTCTAGTAGTCCTTCAGCCACTTCACAAAAACTCTTGCACAAGTTTCACATCTCCACTCCTTAATGATATGGGCATATAATTCTCATGTCTTATCTTCCTTTTTTCATCTTTTGGTAACATCAGTTCAATCACCTTCCCTGCCAAAGCTACTAACACTTTTCCCTTCAAAGCTCATTCATGGAATGTAATGGATCTATGACATTTCTCTTAACTATCTTACAAAAGTCCTACAGAAGTCTTTCCTTCTCACTTAGCCCCTTTCAAATCATTAAGTCACTTTGCATCTTCTACTGTCACTGCTTCACTAATAACAACTTTTCTCTCAATATACTGAGGTATTCCCTCTTCCGTTATTATCATTGCTTGCATGAGCTCATGGCTTTAAAGTGCTTGCTAGTTTATTCTTCTCAGTGATTCCATCCATTTGTAATATTCATACTACCTAAGCATATGCTTCACACCTAGAGCTGATTCCAGTCCTTGAAAAACACAATGCTAATTGTTTTCACTTGCAATAGGGATTCCTGAGTTGGGAGGGACTGCTCAATGCCTAAGAACCATCATGGAGTAAAGCATCCTGTTATTCACCCTCCTGCAGTGATACAGAATGTACCCCTGGATGCAGGCTACCATCCAGGACAGCTATGGGTACCTGTCGCCCAAAAATTACAGTATGGGTCCTGTATTCTTAAGCCATGTCTGTTTGGAATAAACCAGGGATTATATCTGACTTGCTGTGGACCTGTAACATGACTTCCATGGTAAAGACCTCTCTCAATGACAACTTTGGTTTTAGTGTAATGACAATAGTATCCCCAAGTTTTTCACTATTCAGTAACATAAGCCTGATTGGGTTTAGGGATTTGCTACATTCCACTGCTCAGTCCTGCAGAGGACCAAGACATCAGATGGTATTACCCAGTCCTTTCAGTATATCAGGAATACTTTAAAAATGTGGATACCTCCTCAACTACTGTCTGTGTGGTGTTGTGATGGTTTACATAGGTTCATAGGTTCATACTAAGCTAACTGCCCTTGTGAGCCATTTTAAATCTTTGCTGTAGCCAGCTAATGAGCTGTTCTCTTCTAGGCAGCTGCAGGCTGTGTAGGCCACAAGTTCAGCCGGCCTTGCCTGTCTTGTCACCCAAATGGTTTTTTAGCTATAAAAAATAATCAGTTGCTTAGTTTTTCACAGTGAATCAGACTGCATTTTCCCTATTTCACTTACTGTAATGGGCAGTGATCCATCTGATGCATCTATCTTAAGCTGCTGGGACGTGTTTGCATTGTCCTATTACTCTTACTACTAAGGTTTTATTTCATTAGTGTCCAGCATTCTTCAGATCACATGCAGATTTGATCATTGCCCTAAACGCCAGGTTACGTCCTGCCTGGAGATATAGGGTCTTTTCCTTTTCCAGATCATTATTTCCCCTTTGAGCCAGGGGTCTTTCCATCTATGTTAAAAGAGATACTGACTACCCAGATTCTTCAAAAGTTGAGTTTATATTCCAACAATCTTGATATTATCACCAATTCTCAAACATCTCATTCATCAGTAAGGTTCTTGATAAAGCCATGAATGCACAGCTGGAGTCACATCTCAACGAATATAACATCAACAGTCTATTTTTTTTTCACATATTAGACTAGACGGAGTAGCAAGACAGCCATTACCAGAGTTTTAATAGTTTCCTAATGATGTGAGATCAAACTATTTGGACATTAGCCTCTGGCATGGTTCGTGAGAATCTAGTTGGAGTGACTATATTAGTACTGTGATCTCTCTCAGGTATGGTTCTGGAGTGGTTTGCCTCTGTCCGGTGAATCACAGAGGGTGGTTTCTGGAAATAACTCATCATGTTCCCATGCCTTTGATTGTGGTGTATTCAATGCTCCATTTTGCATCTCACGTTAGTCACTGTATACATGTCACCCCTATAAATATCAAGTGAAGGAAAGCTCAGTGCTATTATTATTGCAGTGATGACTCACAAATATACTTCCTTTTATTATTACTTTAGTGACAACTCACAGGCATACTTCCTTTTATTATTACTGTAGTGACGACTCACAAGTATACTTCCTTTTATTATTACTGTAGTGACGACTCCCAGGTATACTTCCTTTTATTATTACTTTAGTGGCAACTCACAGGCATACTTCCCCTTATTATTACTGTAGTGACGATTCACAAGTGTACTTCCTTTTATTATTACTGTAGTGACGACTCCCAGGTATACTTCCTTTTATTATTACTTTAGTGACAACTCACAGGCATACTTCCTTTTATTATTACTGTAGTGACGACTCACAAGTATACTTCCTTTTATTATTACTGTAGTGACGACTCCCAGGTATACTTCCTTTTATTATTACTTTAGTGACAACTCACAGGCATACTTCCCCTTATTATTACTGTAGTGACGATTCACAAGTGTACTTCCTTTTATTATTACTGTAGTGATGACTCACAGGTATGGTTCTTTTTCCCCTCACAGAACAATGTCAGTTATGAATTCCTTGGCAGACAATCTGTGCATCACTGATTGGGTAGTATGTATCCAACTTGCCTCAGTTCTTAAGAGAATTGCCATGGCAGTGCTTATCATACCTCTAACTCATTATCCAGCCTCAAACCACCCCACCTCCAAAAAATATATGGAATAACAAGCTTGTGCCTATGTTGAATGTTAATAATCTTGGGATAGCCCACACCTCTCAACCTCTTACAGCAATAAATCTGAGCAAAGCTATAAATAATGGGGGGACAAAAGCCCAGAAATAGGGGCAATTTGTAAATAGTGCTCTTAACAAACTTATTTTGCATTAGCATGAATTTTATGAAGGGCATGAAATCTGAATCTTGAATGTCTGTCATTATTTTCTGAATTTAATCCTCAATGATCTGTCAGTGATTTGCCAAAACCCCATAATTTTATGAAAAACAGACCAAAATATGAAGCAAAAATCGGGACATTCTGCAAAAATCTGTACATTTGAGAGGTATGGGGTAGCCCTTGATGAAAGACCCTAAAGAACCCAATATGAGCACTTATTAAGATCTCATCTATTTAAATTAGGACTGTTTCCCACATCAAACACCTTGTTTCACTTGAAGTCCTGCCTGTGGAGTTTGTACCCTGGTTTCATCTCAGCTGGGTTAGTGTAACTTGGGTATATTACCAATACCCAGGATTGCGTAATTTAGAAACTGACTGTTTGCAAAACACTACCACCTATATTGACCATAACCATCATATCTCAACAACTCTCCAGAGACTTCACCAGTCCCTGTCCAGTGAGTATCATCTGCATAAGCATGTATCCTGCTATTTCAAAGAGTTGCTGGATTCTTCCTATCCAGCCTGTACCCTCTGCTTTGCCACCATGTTTTTTTATGTTAGTATCAGTCATGTAGCTTGAGCCTATAGGTTTTCCTTTATTTACCAAATGATTTTTATTGAACATGATACTTCAAGGAGATATTGCAACTTTCTGAACAAACAGTTATATCAAAACATGCTGGTACTGTAAACCCTATATTTTGAAATGATTAAAATATGCAGTTGAATACTGGACAACACAGAAAGGTGATGGGCTAGCATTAAGTTATAATTGACACACATAAGCAGTATGGAATATAGTAGAAAAAACACCTACACATTCTTCATTTATTTGAGTGACTTAAAAGATTTAATGTCAGAACAATCTCAATTTTAATATAAAAGAGCATAATTTGAACAAAAACTGTGGTTGGTATTAATAGTCATTACAGAAATGCTTAAAGGCTATCTATGCTGTCCTTGAATAATTACGGCAAAGGATCAATTCATAGTGACCACTTATGCTAATGTTGAATGGCTACGAATAAATGTAAGCAAATGAACAAATAATGAGATGTAAATGAAAAATGATGTAAAACAGTGTATGCAAATCAGACCTTCTCCTATCTACTTGTGATTCATAATCAAATTTTCTTGCTTTTCTACGCTGTCTGCAGATTCATTATAAAAGGTGGAGTCACATCTTTTCTATTTACTTTGCAATCCACGATGATGCTATCACTTGCTTCTAGCCTAGCTTTTTCCCAGTTAGAGATGCTTGCCTTGGCTGGGCCAAAACTGCTTGCACCCAGCACTGATCACCAGCCAAAAAAGTGAAGATATAGGCAGAGAAGCGCTCACTACAATTTTGACAATCAGGATGTACTAGGTCCCGAGTGGACAGGAATATTGTAAGGGTCCGAGTGATTACGTATGGCCCCCACGGGGACACTGGGGGATGTGTTGCCTTCTTATCCCTGTGGATAGAAAGGTATGTAGAAACATCATTATACTTGCCACAGGGACCTTCCAGAGACAGACTGAGGACATGTTAGGTATCCGATAGGCTTCTGCCTAAAGGACACTTCTGCAATTTATGGATGTACTCTTGGCACATGTGGCTCAGCACATCAATTTCCTGGTGTCACCTCAGGACCAAAGCAGGAGTATGCATGCCTTTTATGGGGTGGCACATTTTCCTGAGGTAATTGGTACAACAAATTGTACCTGTGTTGCAATTAGGGCCTCATCTGGTCCACAGGACAAGTGGTACTGCAATAGGAAGGGTTGCCAGTCCATCAGAGACAAAATAATATCATCATTTGTGCAGTGCTGAGGGTGAAGTGGCAGCAGTGTTTGTTTACATGACAGGATACTCATTTTCATTTATAATATCCTTATTAGTATTTCTCCTCAATACTTGTATATTACTACATTTAAGTTGTAGGAAATTGTCATCTGTAACAATGATAATGCATAGAACATTAATGGTGTTAATGCAGCCTTATGTTATGACATGCTGAGTTCTTTTCACAGTTACATGAGGTTTAAGCAGTACCATTACATGAATGAAATGCATAAAATTGAAAAGTGTCCTAAGTCCCAACCCCTTTTTTGTGTGTGATATATATATATATATATATATATATATATATATATTTTTTTTTTTAGTTTTTTTTTTCTTTATTTACTAACTTATTCCACTTCGAGTTAAACACTGAAATGTGTGTGAAGATCAAATTGCAAGTAAAAGAAGTGTAACACTTGAATCACAGTAGGTCAAGGTCAAACATATACATATCTCCTAACAATAAGCTAGGTAATGGTGCCAGAGATTATGCTGAGGGGCTGTCATGAGAGCTGGACTATGAGTTGGTTCAATGTTGTGACATACTTAATGTTTGGGATCCTACAGACACATATCTGACACTGCTGTGGGACCAGGGCCTCAAATGAGAGGTTCTGCTAGGTGTAGATGAACACTGACATGGACATCATAAAAACTGTTGTGCTTGACCCCCCACCAATAATTATGGTACCTTCATGAGAAGCACTTATAGTCCCAAGTGATCTACTCCCACATGTCTGGAAAGCACCCCACTCTTTTCCCCTTCGAAGATTGACTCATGCTTGATTCTGGTTGTGAAGGCTGCCAACCTAGCTAGATTGAATTTTATAAATAATTCTATGTCTTTCTAAATATTAATATGATCCACAGGCTTGTTTCACAGATGTAAGAAAACTGTGTTATGTTTTGAGCTTCAAATATGTAACCACAGTGCACCCTGATGGAAGAAAGCTGATAAGTAAAGGATTTTACAACTGTGTTTGATCTCAAGCTCAGAGACAGGATGTCTGCAGCTAGAAATTCTTTCTATTGTCTTAAGACAGAGATAATTACAAGCTTTCACAAGTAAAGTGTCTTTTATTGCTGTGACTTCTTAGCAGGTGCAGATTACAAACAAAATGTTAAATTTTAAGTTCTGTGAGCCTGGGAACTTAAGTAGTGCTAACAAGAATGATGTAATATGAAATAACTCAGCAGTAATGTGTATTATCAATTTAAGGGCTTTCTCAGAAAGTAAGGATAGCATTTTGTATTTGCCTTCAGACCTGTTAACAGTCAGCAGCACTGTGCCTTGCTCTGTGAGTAAAGTTATTTAGATCTTAGTATTTCTCTTAAAGATAGACAGGAATATAGCCAGATTAGTCTAGTTGTTTTCTATATTTATGTCAGACCATCCTACAATATTGTTTTAAAGTATTTTCCTGTGATTTCTGAACTCTCTGTTATCACTTTGTTGAATTGACAAGTAGTGTCTTGTGTTTTTATTATTTATTATTAAATATTTTAAATCTTTTAACTGTGGATGGTCGTGTGTAGAGATACTTAAGCTCTTAGGATTACTTGCATGTATTTGGTGCCACTGTATAGGCCACTCCTAAATAACCTTCAAGTCTTAGTCACACTTATCAATTGGATAATAATAACATTGCACAGTAGAACTGGACACCCTTTGGTAAGGGCCTTTATAGTAGCTGATAAGGGTGGTTGGTGGCAGTTGGTACTACCTTTATAGTCTGGACAGAAGGGGGCACAGCTGGAGAACCTGTGCCAGCCTTCCCCCGGAGTGTCTGTATGTTGGTATATAATTCATATCTCAAAGTGTGTGTGTGTGTCAGCTACATGGGCAGGGACATGAAGCACTGGTTACACAGAGATGGTGCTGGAGGTTTTGGCTTGTCCACTTGGCTGAGATTTGTACCCTATAGCTGTGCCAGTGGGGAATCATACTAGGGGTCTGTAGAGAAAGAGACAAACCAGCCCCAGACTGACTGTGATCTCTGTGTGCTCTTAAGGGAAATTGTACTTTACTGTATGTGTACTTGTTATCCTCCCAATGTGAATGCCCCTCACTGGTCATAGTGGTGAGGATTGACGCTCCTTGATTACTGGGCCAGTACATGGGCATCACATATTAATTGTTTGGCAGTGGTGGGATATCCACATCAGATATTAATTGTTTGATAGTGGTGAGTTAGCCACATCACATATTAACTGGCTTGCAGTGGTGTGGATAGTGAATTCCTGTAGCTTGTGTACAGTGATCACTGGAGGTGTTTTTGTACTCTAAATCAGCCATGCAGTGAACATTTAGAGTTCAGATTACAATTGTTTTATTTCTTTTGTTAGCTTAGTTAGTCAGGAAGAGCAGGCTAGCATGTCAGCGGAGGAGTATGGCATGCTGACAAGGAGACATTTGGCTGAGATGTGCCAGGCTGAAGGACTGGTACATGGAAACCTGACTAAAGCAGACATGATTGCAGCTTTAGTCACAGCTGTATCTGAGAATAGCAACCAGGAGGATGATCAGACTGGCCATTGAGATGTACAGCACTCAGAGAATGGACACCTCAACCTTCTACAGAGGACTTAAAAATCCATCTGGAATTAAAGAGACTTGAGTTGGAGGCCAAGCAGTTGGAAATAAAAGCAGCAGAGAGACTGAGGCATCTAGAGACTGAGGAAAATGAGAAACGTCAACGTCTGCAGGCTGAGGAGAATGATAAACTGCTATGCCTGGAAGCTGAGGAGAAGGAGAGGTAGAAGCAACAAGAAAAGGGGATGCTGACTCTTCACCAGAGTCATGGAGGTAATGGAGAAAAAAGTAACCAGACCCCAGAAGCATAAAAGGTCAGTAAATTTCTTCCACAGTTTACAAAGGGGATCATTTTGATGGTTACATTCATATGTTTGAGAGGGTATGTAAACAGTATGATGTTGACCAAGGGCTCTGGGTATGGTTCCTGACCCCCTTACTCCATGGTAAAGCTGTAACTGTGTTATCCAAATTATCCGACCATGATTTCTTAAACTATAATGTTGTAAAGAACTGTTTGCTAGAATTTTTTTAAGCTAAAACCTGAAACTTATAGGAAAAAGTTTCATGAGCATAGAAACAAGGCAGATGAAAGTATGTGTGAATATGTTGCTGAACTAAGCACTTATTTTCATAGATGGGTGAGTGGATGTCAGGTCACCACCTTTGAAGGGCTGGCAGACCTTTTGGTGAGGGAACAAGCCCTTAGCTCTTTGCCTGAATACATGAGGATCTGGTTAGCTGATAGACAATGCTCTACTACAGATGAGTTGGGGAAGAAGGGAGACCAATACCTAGCAAGCGGGGCATTACTGCACAGGAAAGGGACACCCACTGCTGCTCATGGGTTTAAGGGAACCCATGGTGGGCAGCCCAGACTGCCCCAACAGAATCTGCCAGTAGCAGGGGAAGTCACTAGTCCAGGTATACATCCAGGATCTAGGGTTAAATGTTTTGAATGCAACCAGTGGGGCCATGTGGCATATAAATGTCCACAGAGGCAAGTTGGGAACAAAAGGTGGGAGACCCAGTAAATAGGAATGACAAAATGCCAATAGTAGGTTGTCTTGAGACAACAGGGGTACCAAATTACCATCCTGCAGATGTCCTGATATGGAAGGATTTTGATAAGGCAGTACCATATGGTTATGCAGTTACACGCAGTCAGGCTTGGAGACAAGCATGTGGGTCTGGTAGCCTGGAGGAGACTCAGACAGACCACACACTTGCAGCCAGGACTGGTGAGGTGGTTACTTCAGGGAGGGAGCTACTCTGCAGCAGTAAAACTGAAGGAGAGCCACAGCTGCTTATGGGTACTGATGGTCCCTTGGACAGAGTGACTGCAAGGGCAGAGGTGAGTAGTAGTACCCAGGCTAACAGTGAGGCAGTGTCACAGGATACCAGACTTCCTGTGGAAGGGGAGCTGGGAAGGGTAACAAAGAGAGAGTTGAGGCAGGCTCAGCTCTCAGACCCTACATTACAAGGCATGAGGCAGGTAGCTAATGAGGCACCTGATTCTCAATGGAAGGGAGAATCTGTATACTGGGACAACGGGTTACTGTACAGAGAGTGGACCCCTGAGGGAGGGCTAGAATGTGAGAGGATACAGCAGTCGGTAGTGCCTAGAGCCTACTGTCTGGCACTTCTAGCCATAGCCAATGATATTCCTTTTGCAGGTCATATGTGTATAAAATGCAGAAAGAGACATATTGTGCAGAATTTTTATTGGCCTGGGATTTCCAGAAATGTAACAGGGTACTGCAGGATCTGTGAGCAGTGTCAAAAGTTGGGCAAGGCAGGAGACAATGTGCAAGCTCCTTTGATGCCTTTGCCTGTGATTGAGGAGCCATTTCAGAGGATAGCTATGGATATTGTGGGGCCTCTGAGTACCCCAAGTGACACAGGGGAAAAGTATATCCTAGTGGTAGTAGATTATGCTACAAGATACCCTGAGGCAGTGGCTTTGTCCTCCATTGAGGCAAAAAAGGTGGCAAATGCTTTGTTAGAGATTTTCAGCAGGGTAGGTTTCCCAAAAGAAATATTGATTGACAGAGGAGCCAATTTCATGTCAGACCTGCTGGCTTGTCTGTGGCAGTACTGTAGGGTGAAAAACCTAAAGACGACCCCATACCATCCCCAGACTAATGGTCTTGTTGAGAGGTTAAACTCTACACTCAAGACAACGCGACAGGTATTTACAGACCAGTTTAAGAGGGAGTGGGACAAATATTTGCCCCATCTGTTGTTTGCTTACAGAGAGGTTCCCCAGGAATCCACAGGTTTTTCACCCTTTGAGTTGCTGTATGGACATAGGGTGAGGTGGCCTCTAGATTTAATTCAAGATGAGTGGGAAGGTGAATGTAAATCACACAGGGAGTCTGTTGTGGCATATGTCCTAACCCTCAGGACAAAGCTCGGGAAAATCATGGGCTTGGCCCTGGAAAACCTGGCAGAAGCCCAACCACAGAAAAAGTTCTGGTATGACAGGAATGCTCAAGCCAGAGTATGCTGTAGGGCAGCATGTAATGGTTCTCATTCCTGTCAAATACAACAAGCTGCAGGAAGCCTGGGAGAGACCCTACAAGGTGATAAGGAAGGTCAGTGATGCTAACTATATGGTGGAACTGCTAGGCAGGAGGCAGGAGCGCAAATTGTACCATGTTAACAAGATAAAACCTTACCATGATAGGGAGGCCCTTGTGCTGAGTATTTGCAGTGGATTGCAGGAGGAGTCTGAGGGAGATCTGGTGGCTGATCTCCTCAGTGAGGCTCAGAATGACACCTCAGTGGAAGGGGTAGCAATGTCACAGCAACTATCTCCTACCCAGGTTCGAGAAATCCAAGCAGTGTTACAGGAGTTTGGGGACATTTTCACTGGGAAACCAGGGTGCACCCACCTGGTGCAGCACCATGTGGATACAGGACCCCAAAGGCCTATTAAGCAGGCCCCTTATAGGGTGCCTTAGAGAGTCAAACAGACTCTGAGGGAGGAGATACAGGAAATGTTGGACCTAGGGGTAATTCAGGAGACGAGCAGTCCCTGGGCCTCCCCAGTGGTGCTGATACCAAAGAAGGATGGCAGCACCAGATTCTGTGTGGACTACAGGAAATTAAATAGTCACACAGAGTCAGATGCTTACCCCATGCCTAGGACAGATGAAGACCTAGAGCAGCTGGGTGAGGCTAAGTATCTTACCACCCTTGAGCTTACCAAGGGTTACTGGCAGGTGCCCTTGACTCCAGGTGCTAGACAGAGGTCAGCCTTTTGACTCTTTTTGGCTTGTACAAGTTCACAGAGATGCCCTTTGGGATGGAAAATGTACCAGTGACTTTCCAGAGGCTGGTAGATCATATCCTAGCAGGAGCAGGAGGGTTTGCCCTTGTTTATCTAGATGATAATTCCAAGGCAACTGCAATCATGATGTGACCTTTAATAAACAATACTGTGATAAAATAATAACACGAAATATATATTAGCAGCGAAGCACGAACATATAATTTCCATACACACTAAGCGCTTTTACCCATCTAATCCGTGGGCTTCATCAGAGTAAACTTGCTTTGAAATCACATTTCCTTTTTAAGGTATTCTCATTAAAAATTCTCCAATCAACATTTAAGCTAACCTTGACTCATTTATAATGTAATACATATTAATTAAAATAATTAAAATAAACGCCTCCTACCTTCTATGCAATAATATATAAATATATTCATAAAAATATTTATATTTATATATATATATTAGCGAATATTTAAAATCAATATTGATGCTCTAAGTTTTTACAAAAATGCTTGATGTAAATATGTTAATACAATACATATTCTTTCAAAAATTAAAACAATAAAAACACTAGAAATAAATATATATATAATGTTTTTGTTTTAAGAGAATATATATTTAACATAAAAACATGTGGTTCCTATCAGAGGCTGGTAGATCATATCCTAGCAGGAGCAGGGTTTGCCCTTGTTTATCTAGATGATATTGCCATCTACAGCCATTCCTGGCAAGAGTACCTTCAGCATGTCATGGAGGTGCTGGGCAGACTACAGAGGGTAAGGTTGATCATTAAGCCCAGCAAATGTCAGGTGGTTATGGCAGAGGACTCCTACCTGGGACATAGAGTGGGGAGTGGTAAGATCAGGCCAGAACCTGCCAAAGTGGAAGCCATTCAGGCATGGCCTGCACCTGTTACCAAAAAGCAGGTGAGGGCATTCATAGGGACAGCAGGGTACTACAGAAAGTTTGTCCCCAGTTATAGTACCATAGCTGCTCCCATAACAGACCTGACAAGGACAAACAGGCCAGATAAGGTAGTGGGGACCACAACATGTCAGCAGGCATTCCAGAAGCTTAAAGAAGCTTTGGGAGGATCCCCTGTGTTAGCCAGTCCAGATTAAAGCAAATAATTTGTTGTGCAAGTGGATGCTTTGAAACATGGGGTGGGGGCTGTACTTAGCCAGATTTCTTCAGAAGGAGAAGAGCATCCAGTGTTTTATCTCAGGAATAGGCTTCAACCCAGGGAGGAATGCTATGTAGCTGTAGAAAAGGAATATCTAGCCATAGTGTGAGCACTCCAGAAACTTCAGCCCTATCTGTATGGAAGGAAATTCACTGCAGTTACAATCACAATCCCCTAACATGGTTACATAGAGCAAACCAGCAAAATGCCAAGTTACTAAGGTGGAGCCTAGGGTTGCAAGTATATGGTATGTCAGTGCAGCACCGCAGTGGGATTAGCAATGCCAACGCAGATGGGCTCTCAAGACAGGGAATGGGGTAAGGTATACCCAGATATACCCAGATAGACTCAACCCTCTCAAGCAATGTTTCTCAAGGGTCACTTGAAAAACTAGATTGAGTTCTCCGGGGGTGGGGGGGGGGGTTGTGAAGGCTGCCAGCCTAGCTAGATAGAATTTTGTAAATAATAAATAATTCTGTGTCCTTGTAAATATTAATATGATCCACAGTCTTGTTTCACAGATGTAAGAAAACAGAGATACATAATAACTAGGTTTCACACATAAAGTGTATTTTATTGCTGTGACTTCCTGGCAGGTGCAGATTACAAAAACAAATGTTAAATTTTAAGTTCTGTGAGCCTGGAAACTTAAGTAGAGGTAACAAGAATGATGTAATCTGAAATGACTCTGCAGTAATGTGTATTATTAATTTGAGGGCTATCTCAGAAAGTAAGGATAGCATTTTGTATTTGTCTTCACACCTGTTAGCAACTCACCAGCACTGTGCCTTGCTTTGTAAGTAAAGTTATTTAGACCTTAGTATTTCTCTTAGAGATAGATAGGAATATAGCCAGATTAATCTAGCTGTTTTCTATATTTATGTCAGACTGTCCTACAATATTGTTTTAAAGTATTTTCCTGTGATTTCTAAACTCTCTGTTATCACTGTGTTGAATTGAAGAGTAGTGTCTTGTGTTTTTATTATTTATTATTAAATATTTTAAACCTTTCAACTGTAGCTGATTTGTGTGTAAAGATATTTAAGCTCTTAGGAGTACTTGCATGTATTTGGTGACACTGTATTGGCCACTTCTGAATAGTCTTCAAGTCTTAGTCACACTTACCAATCGGATAATAATAATATTGCACAGTAGAATTGGGGACCCTTTGGTAAGGGCCTTTATAGTAGCTGATAAGGGTGGTTGGTGGCAGTCAGTACTACCTTATAGTCTGGGCAGAAGGGGGCATAGCTAGAGAACCTGTGCCAGACTTCCCGTGGAGTGTCTGTGTGTTTGTATATAATTCATATCTCAAAGTGTGTGTATGTGTCAGCTACTTGGTCAGGGACACGAAGCACTGGTTGGACAGAGAGGGTGCTGGAGGTTTTGGCTTTACCACTTGGCTGAGATCTGTACCCTATAGCTGTGCAGGTGGGGAGTCTTATTGGGGATCTGGAGAGAAAGGGAGAAACCAGCCCAAGACTGACTGTGATCTCTGTGTGCTCTTACGGGAAATTGTACTTTACTGTGTGTGTAGTTGTTATCATCCCAATGTGGACACCCATCACTGGTGCTAGTGGTGAAGACTGAGGCTCCTTGATTACTGGTCCAGTGCACGGATATCACCCTGGTAGGTACTAACAATTGTATAAATGGAGGCAGCCACAGATGATTAGTGTGTCACTGTACTATGTATCAGTGTGATCATGGCATTATCCCTGCTCTCTGCCATTACCATGTGGTGCTGCTAATCCTCACACAAACCCAGAAGGACTCTGACCATTTCCATCTGACTCTCAGTGATAGTGCTCTGAGCCCTAAGAATGTCACATTTGCTGCTGCTCATTCAGTGCTTACATGTTTCTTCATGTGACTGTGACAAATTCCTGTGGTTGGCACCTCTTTGTAATGGTGTCAGTGTGGACGGTGTTACCTCTGAATTTCTGCCGTCATCCTCAAAGTGTTCCTCTGAGTTTGGAGATGCTGGTGTAGAGATGCATGGGGTATATAAGCATGAGTGTGATGTCAGCATCTACTTGATTTTGTGATGCACTGTCACATTCCGCAGACTTACTAAGGTATTGTGGGGTAAGAGATCCTGCTATTAAACATGGAGTCCGCATGCCACTTTCCTCATGCTGCTTCATAAATGTAATTATGTTATCATTTTCACCCTCATCATCTTCTTCTTCAACAGCCATTCAGCTGTTGATATTCTCCAAATTTATTAGCATAATGAAACTGTTTCTTCTGCTGATGTTGTAAAAAATGATTTGAAAACATTGCCAGTAAGGATGTAACGTACACTACTGCATGCTGAGTTAAGGAGGTGTGGAGGCCACATATCATGCACACTGCTTTCATTGTCATTCTATGCAGAAGAGAAGGGATCAACTGTTGATAGCAATTTTCCTGTGATTAATATAATCATTCCATGTCATCATTTAATTCTGTGTGTAAATATATGTTAGTGTTTTTAAACCAACCTTCCTGAGCAGATGAGTGTTGATGTTAGTCATTGGTAATAGCCAGTGTTCACACCACCTCTGAATGTTCCTGTGTCATCATCTTTTGTGTCATAGTCATCCCCACAAATGGCAGGGAGATATTTCTCATCTGATGCTAAAGAGATAAAATTTGGAGCCCCCCCCCCGCCTGCTTTCTGCCTCACCTTATCTCTAGCACATTCTACCATATCATTTACTCGCTTCTTGCACTGTGTTAAGGTACAGTTCCTTCCAACAATTGTGTTTATATCCATAACTACTTGATTTCAGACCTTTACCCTCTCAGCTTGTTTAGGCTACCCTTTTCCAACACTACATTTGCCATATGTCCTAAGGACTACCATGAAGACACATTGCTCCTCATGGTTACTTATCCTTTCTTTTCCTTGATCCCTGGTTTTGTATCATTACTGAACCTAAAACAATATGCTACAGTCAAACACAAAAAAAAAAGTTTTGATTTAATCATCAGTCAAATAACACAACTATAAAAATAGGCATGCCATATTCAGAAAAAAATATGTTACCTGACATAAAACCCATAATTATATAAAAATGTAGAGTCTCAATACAGCCAAGTAAGTTCATGTTGAACGAATGTTTGCACTATCACAAACACATTCACAACAGAAAGGCAAAAGCCGTTCATTAACAGATCGATCCTTACCTTCACTTATTGTATTCATAATACACCATTTTTCATTCAACAGTAACACTCAGAATCTCCCAGTAAAGACACATATATACTGAGCCAACAAAACATCATTGACACTTCAGTACTTTACAATTAAATCACTCCATTTCTACCATGTGTGCTTAATCATTAAATTATATCAAAATAAATTACTTTCCTAGTTGATCACTATGCATTTCCACTGCAGCTGTAATGAATTTCTATTTACAAATGACAGATGTACAGTATCCACTTACGTAATTTGTAATATGCCCAGCATATCAGTAAAGCACAGTTTTTTTAAGTAAACTCAACAATCATACATAATTTTGAACTGTTTCATATTGATAATTTCTATTATTTGTGTTTACTTTAAAAAGTCCACAGTTTCCTTAGCTATTTGCTGCCTAACTTGAGTTAATATGGTGGTGTTGAACTTACTCTCCCACGTTCAGGGTCATTTACACATTTGGTATGCAAATGAGTCCATTTTATGCTAAGCTCTATGAACTGCAGTAATACGTGAATGTGTTAGGCAACTTATCCATGTGATCATGCCTTAGCTAGACATGAACACTGCCTTTGGTTCACATGAACATGCTGCTGATAGTTTTGAAATTCACAGGAGTCTCCAGCAATCTCCAGAATGCCACAGGAGTGTAAGGATAACCTCAGTTACTTTCTAAGATGACAAAGTTTAGAAAAGGCAAAATGGAGTCATGTGGATATGAGTCTGCACAACCATGAAGTATAAAACTTGCACATCTGACATCATCTAACACACGTTATCACCTCAAAACACACACAAGAATACTTATTTCTCCAAAAAGCCCTCCTCAAAACAAACAAAAAAATAATCATAATGATGCTGTACTTCATGAAGAATGTATAAAGTAATGTTCCTTCTTATGTTCAGATGTAATACTCCAAAAAAGTAGCAAGAACAAGGCAAAGCAGCAGTAGCAGCTGAAAGTAAGATAAAAACTGATGATTTTGTTAATGACTTTTATCTACCATATATATGAAATGTTAACATATTTCTTTAAAAAGCATGTAGGTGACAAAGCATTTTTGGTTAATCCAAACTTGCAAATAATAACAGTAAAAGGTGTAATTCCCCTGCTGTTTTACTGGGTTTGGTTAGGGTAATGTCACACCCTAGACAGAGATGGATCTAAACCTGTGAACCACAGTCCTGCTCATACTGTCTTAATTTTAGTACAGGTACTTATAATGATGGCAGCACATTAGAATGCACAAAGGCCATGTTCTGAGCTGGTGTGACAAGGAAACCAAGATGATGCTGTACATTCTTAGGGGTTCATACATGGATAAGGTACAGATGTATGTAGAAGGATCTGACTGGAAGAAAATATACATTTGTCAGTTGGTGGACCAACACCTGTCATCCCTGACAGGGATCACCCATGTTGGATCCCAGTACAGACAAAGGTGTGATGACCTGCAAAAGCAATAGCCTGACCAGCTGGCTGAATGGGTAGATCAGGTGATGGTGAGAAGGCGAGAGATCAATAGTAAGTATTTCTTTTACTTCTTCTGCTTCTTCTTCTTTTATTTTTTTTTTTTATTTTTTGGTCACATTACGCATATGTTTCAAAAATAAACTATAAGAATGTTACATAATTAAAGGTATTTGCTAAAAGAAATATGTGGAACAACAAATTTTTATTTATTTATTTATCCTTTGTTGACCGGGAAAGTCCGACTAGGTTCCACAGAGCCTGTTTTCAGCGGAGGCCCGGGGAGAAATGCTCCAGATGCATGTCTTTGGAATGTGGGAGGAAACCGGAGTACCCGGAGAAAACCCACGCGAACACAGGGAGAACATGCAAACTCCACACAGAAAGCACCCCAGCCGAGAATCGAACCGGTGAACCTCTTGCTGTGAGGCAACAACGTTAACTGCTGCACCACTGTGCCACCCAAATGCATTTCTATATGTTATTCTAATGGAAAAGAAAGCATAAACATATCTGAACTGTATCTGTATACATACATGGAATGATTTTGTCATGTCATAATGCTTTGTATAAATACAAATGTATATTTATCAATAAATAAATGTATGTAAATATGCTTATATATGTCTGTAAAATACAGATGTACATCTGCATGAGTACACGTACAATTATTTTTTGTGTATATAAATGTATGTCTTTATACACAAAAAATTGCATTGCTACATAATTTCATTTACAGCAGACATTACCTTAATTAGCAGTTGAACTACATGCAGACAATTTTTGTAAAGAAAGGAGTTTGTTTTTGCTGGCCACAAAATAGTTATTAGCATGAAACTTGTATAAGACAGTAATTTCTTCAACAATAATAACTGCACTTAGAAGATAGCTGAATTCAGTCAGGTACCACACCCTCGTCAGAGTGGAGGTTGGTGGGGTGGAAGTTTCAGTATCAAATGAATGATCAGTACAAAGTAGAGTGAGACATGACCTGTTGCATTACTTCTATATGCATTTTAAATAATCCCCATATATGCTTGCAGTTATTAAGCTAAAACTTAGCAAAGCACACATTATGGTCCTGAAATATATGTACTACATCCATCTGTAATAATAAATGTGTTTTGTTTAATGAAGGTTGAATTGAAAGGAAGAGAAAATTTCACTTGTTACATTTTTATGTATGTACAACTTCTGTCCATGCTTGAAGAGATTTTACATAGCGTTACATAAAACTGCAAGTTAGGTATGCAAACCATAACAGCTGATAGGAGAAGATACACTGAAAGTGTATGTAAGATTTCAGATAACAGCCCTTCCCCAAACACACTAGCTGTGCAGGCATATAAAAGTGTCTCAGTCTGAATATGCACTCCTACTGTTTCAACTTCCATTAATGGAACTATTTGCACAGTATGAGAATTCAGATGTGAATAAATGTTTAAAGAAATAAACAGACATGCTAAGTAAGTGCAACAGTAAGTGAAATGCCTTGCAGAGTACTAATAGTCATATCTAAACTGTTAAGGAAAACAGGTGAGAGACAAGTAAACAGCAATGGTCTTAAGTTTTCCCTATCAAGCCAAACAAGAAATAAACTTAACAGCAGTAAACAATGCAAGAGACTTACGAGACAGGTTGACGACGCTGATAAGTATGAAAAAAACTTTGCCATTTAAAAAAGAAATATCAAGTAATAAATGTTTTCTGTCTTTAGCTGATTTCATTAATATATATATATAAGAATATTTAAACAGAATGGTAGCAGAACTACTAAAGTATTTTCAGAGTTGTTCTGCAACCAAATCAGTAAAAGGCAGAAATTTCAAATGTATTACCATTTCATACGTTACTATCAATAGACTGCAAATGTAAACATCACCAAGACTGGACAGCAGCACACTCAAGCATACTCCATACATTTTGTTTTAGTTCAATAAAGATTTAATAAAAATAAAATTGACTGATAATGTTACATATCATTCAGGTTATTATTATGTGTGAATTTATTTATATATTTCTTCTTTGCCTCACTTTCTGTCTTTTGCTTATTTTAATTATGCATTCCTTTGTCCTCTTCATTTTTTTCAATCTCCCATTTCTTCATTTTTTTACAGATCAAAATTCCTCAAGGAAATGTTCACCCTTGGGTCAGGGTAATGGCACTGGTCCTGCAGGAACCATGGCATATGGAAGCCTGTCAAGCCTCACTGAACGTACGCTTCAGGACTTGCTTGCGGATGTCTTGGAGCAGGTCATGGACGGATGCCTTCAGCCAATCAAGGCTTCTCTTCAGTGAGTAGTATGCTCACTGCCCCAGTTGGCACCAATCACTACTCCACCTCAGGCCCCTGCCTCCTCTACAGTTGGGTTCTCCACTACAACAGCATCAAGCAGTGGAAACATTTGAGGCCTTGTAGACCAGCAATGTTTATTGGGGTGCAATCCTCTTGACCGCCTTCCTTCCCTTATCCTCTATCGTGCACCATCTTACTTACTTCCCACCCACATACTGTCCTCTTATATAAAAAAAATGAAAAACTAGTGAGGAGGTCTGCCCCCACACAAAAAAATAGTGCCTCTACCTCTCCACTCCCGCCTCCTCCAGCACCTCCAGCACACCCCTCTTGATGTTTTCCTTCTGTGTTTCCCTCTATGTTACATCTTCCCTGTTCAATCTTTACTATCTGCCCCTTTGCATTATTTTAAGAAACCCATCAGGGTGTCCAAATAAGGATACCCCTATGTAAATCATTTTAAACCTCTTAATTTTTTTTTTAAATATTAACAATAAAAGTTGCACTGTCCACCACTTGCCTTAAGTCTTTCAAGCTTGGCTTTACATAGCTGCATTCATCTGCTGTATTCAAGTATATATGAAGTAATACAAAGCCTAAGGCTTTCATGTAGTTCTTTGCATAGACATAATGATTAACTTCAGGTATTTTATGCTTTTGTCATAGTCATGTTTAACAAAATGCCTTTGCATTTATTTAAGACAAATAACCTGAGCTGACTGTATTTGCATATAGGTGTAGTGGCGATCTTCAGGGATAACTGCTACCCAAGTGCAAAACCTGGGTGTATGGATACCACCCTTTCATACAAGGAGCAAAAGGTCTTACAGAATAACCAGTATAGTCAAGGGGCAAAGTATGGTGCCATGGAGGCCAACAATGTAAATATTTGTAGAGGAATAATTATTTTATATATCCAGTTATTAATACAAAATTTGTATTGAAAGCATTTGATTGTGACTTTAAGAACATACAATATTTGGTATAACATGTTCAGCCTTCAGTGTTGGAAAATCAAATAAAAAATTAGAAGGTATATCAGTCAATATCTGGCATTAGAAGAATGGTGCATAAAAATGCTCTTTTGCAAACCCCTTTTTGGAAAAAGTAGAACAACATGAATTAGTTTCACTGTCTAATAAATTGTTAACGAGAATGTAAGAGGTGTTGATTTGGTAGATAAAACAGAATTTTGAGTAGAGGTGGATTAATTTATTGACAGCAGATAAAGTCCCTGGCTTAAGTGATTGTACTAGTATAAATCCAGCTCTGAAATTAAGGTCATTAAGGAGAAGATTATTCTTTAAGGCTATGAAGATATCTGTACTGACCTAGTGATCCTTTTTAAGATGTTTTAGATGTACGTTCATTTTTATACCAGAGTTAAACACTACACTTGTGTGAAAGTATGTACTTTCATTATTTTAAATAAAAGTATTTTCCTTTTTCTACTGGAGCAATATTTCCTACTTTCAATTGTTTATATCTGATTCTGAGTTGATCTGTTTAAGCTCCTTGCATTTTGGGAATTACTGGAGCATCTCAGTAAAGGCAAGAGTAATTACTATGACCTACATTTAGCGGATGGGGCTGGCAACAAGCTGCATAAAATAAACATGCACATCACTGAAATACCTTTACAAACCACCATACAGGAGGAGAAGGTGCTACAGGTTCCCTGGCGTATACCTTTCACTAAAAAGTGTAATACTACACTAGCAAACAAAGGAAAAAAGAAAAGCCACAGAAGGGACAGCGGAAGTATGAAAATGGCATCTGGGAGTGAACAATTCACAAGGTGCCAAAGAATACCAGAAAATATGAGAGGGGAGCCAAGGGGATGAAACCCTTTAGAAAAATAATTAA
This sequence comes from Protopterus annectens, assembly GCF_019279795.1. Taxonomy (NCBI): domain Eukaryota; kingdom Metazoa; phylum Chordata; order Ceratodontiformes; family Protopteridae; genus Protopterus; species Protopterus annectens. Next base: position 1,957,381,428 of record NC_056731.1, read on the forward strand.
AAAATAGTAATTCCATTTTTAACATACAGCATTCCTCTTCAAAGATAAAGTATTACACCATAACAATGCTGTCCATCATTACACATAAATTATATACTTCTTATATTTTATTGCAATATTTGTTGTTGCTCTTCTCTGATGACACAGCTCTTCCACTTCTTTGTTCAAAAATCAAGGGCAAAGCCAAAACTACTGAGGGACAAAGGCCTAAACCCAGGGACAATTTGTAAATATTACTCTAATTCACTTAGAAAGATAACAGAACAACATATTTTGTATGATCATGCATTTTCTGAAGATAAAAAAAAATAGCAATAAACTCTAATACATGTCATTATTGACTGATTGAGTCCTCAGTGACTTTCCATAAAAAAAAAAAAATATATATATATATATATATAGAGAGAGAGAGAGAGATAGCTATACCTATATAGCTATATCTATAGCTATCTCTCTCCCTCTGTCTGTGTGTGCGTGTGTGTGTGTGTGTGTTTGTATATATATATATATATATATATATATATATATATATATATATATATATATATATATATATATATATATATATATATATATATACACACACACACACACACACATGCATATATATATATATATATATATATATATATATATATATATATATATATGGGTCCCCTTCAGAAAATCGACTTTTCGGAAAGTTCAACTGCATATGGTCAAAACCATATCATCGGATTTCTGAAAACTCAGAGTGTTTGTACTGAAATTGCAATACAATGGGGATCAGGGAATTTACCTTTTTCTCCACTATAATATGATCTCAGAGATGATAATTTGCAGAGGTTGTGGAGGTGCAGGGGGCTTCCCTCTGAAAAAATCAGATTTTGGAAGCTTTTTGTTTTTCGATGTTGCAAAACATTACTCATATGATCTCAACCGTATGGAGTTCAACATTCCATAACATAGATTTTATAACACAGGCATATATACATATATAATAGCTATATATATATATATATATATATATATATATATATATATATATACATACACATAGACACACCACGTGTGTGTGTGTGTGTGTGTGTGTGTGTGTGTGTGTGTGTGTGTGTGTGTATGTGTGAAGGACAGGGCTGAAATATGAGGTAAAATCAGGGACATTCGATAAAATCAAGGACAGTTGAGTGCTATTGCAAATGGCATTCTTTTTAACTATGTACCTCATGTATTCCCATGGACTGAAAATGTTTTTTTTTTAACTGCTAGAAGTTTGATGAATAAAGCCAATTACCTTGATACTAGTCCTCAATATTACACTCCTGATATGATAACTGTAACAGTGACACTTGACTTAAACCTCAATCTTCTATTGCTGTGCATTTGATCCCTTAAAATTCATGCTATAGAATGGTCAGACTACAAGATCAAATTGGAAACGGTAATGTTGCTCAGAAAAGTCAAGTTTTATTTTTATAGTTTGGTCATTTGCATTTCCCTAGGTAAATTTGGGCCTAAATGGATTATCATTAATATCGTTCTCAAAGGTACAACTAAACTAATCAATATCTCTTAACAATGTTCCTCAAAAATGACAAAAATTGGTTTTCAGTGGGTCAAGGAGCAGATTTACTATTCTGCATTGTCTTTTATAAATTATGCATTACGACTTTCTGGTTATCATTGTAAGGAAAACGAGTAAAAGGAAAGAAATCTCATACTTAAGTTTTCATTTCTATATAGTAATAATCTCCAAGAAGCCGAAAAAATAACATAAATAAGTATGACTCTGCATAAGTATTAGTACCACCCATCGAGGATATTCTGTCACTGACTGTAAGGTATTCAAAGCATACGAGACAGTTCATATCAAGTCTTAGCATGTTCATAGCATGCCTATTTCTAAACATACAGGTCCCCACCTATTGCATAAAGTAGTTTATAACAAAGTAATTCACATTTCATTTATAATTCTGTCTTATACTGTACTTCCAAAATGTTTCTCGCTTCTTTTTATTTTGCAGTGTTAATCAATCAATGACATTTGTTAGGTTCTTACTGTTATAACTTTTTACTGCATTTTATTTTATTTTCTTCAGATTGATAACTCTGGCATTCTTAATAATTTTTGATGTAATTTAAAAAGTTGTATAATAAATTGTGTGGGGGGGTGGATACTAGGCATGTGGGCCAGGAGATTAGCCATCTGCCTAGCTCATTTTCCCCAGAGTATTCTCTCTTTAAGTGGTTTGTCCAGAGTCGCACAGTATGTAAACAGCTGAGGGAATCAAACCCTGAACTACAGGAAGGAACTTACAGTGTTTAATACTTTGCACCCACTACCAGACACAAATCTATATTCTGTTTTCAGTTAATACACTTATATTTTACATTTACTCTGTGTTTTAAGTAGTTTTACCAGAATAGAGAGACTTATAGTGCATAAAGTTAGTTTAGTAAATGCACTTACATTTCTATAATTTACACATTGTATCAATAATTTACATATTGTGTGTACATATAATATATACAGTAGACTCCCTCTTATCCGGTCTCGCTTGGACCGGACCTTAGGCTGGATAAACGAATGGCCGGTTAATCAGAAAAAGCTTTACAATAAGTTACTCATCAACCTGGCACTTTGGAACATCTCAGCTTATCGTTTTACTCTTAAAATGTTAAAATATTGAAACGAAAATGAAGTTCATTTTTATTTCAATATTTTAACATTTTAAGAGTAAAATGATAAGCTGAGACATTCTGAAGTGCACAGAGGATGCGGAAGTGTTGTTCTTCTCTGTCTGTTGCTATGGCCGGTTAAAGCAGAGTCCAGTTAAGGCAAGACCAGATAAGAGAGAGTCTACTGTATATATATATATATATATATATATATATATATATATATATATATATATATAAAGAGAGAGAAAGAGAGAAAGATAATGTATATATGTATATTAACAGACATGCATATTTTCATATATATCTAAATTCATAATTTCATAGGTGTGTACAAGGCTTACAACCACTTGTGCCTTTTTAGTCTGGCCATGCATCCCAAATCTCTGACAAGTTCTGGTACCCTTGACAAGTGTAAACAGGGGTTTGGGAGATAAAACATTTACAAGCTGGAGCCTGGGAGATGAAACATTTACAGCCTGCCTGTGACTAAAAGAGACATAGATGCCAAACCAGAAATTAATTTCCTGTTCCGCAACCAGTTATCCAAGTTACACTTGAATTGGGTTAGGGAGAAACTCTGCTTCACATGGATGGGGAGGCTCCAGGGAAGGGGTAGTCTCTGGAATACATAACCATCTCTCCACCAGGTCTTATTTATATCACAGGCAAGGTTTAAGTCTTTAGAATGGGTAATTCTGGTGCTGTTTCTTTTGTAGATATGCAGGAGTCTATCAGGGTGGGGTCTGACAATGCCTTGTATGCTAGGCATAGATCTCACCCTCAACAGCCTCTAGGAGATAGAATAAAGATAAAGGGCCTTGAGTCACCCTGCATAGGGCATATTATTTATTTATTTATTGACATTTGTTTACTGGGAAAGTCCACTGGGCCAAGCAGAGGCCGTTTTCAGTTGATGCCCGGGGAGAAAAGCTCCACAAGCAAACACAAATAGAATATATAGTACATCACAAGGAACACTTTGAGTATATACAGCACAAAAGAAGGAAATACATTTCTTAACAGTAGTACATTTGGAATATATACACACACGTGATACAACTTAATAAAGTAATTACAATGTACTACAACTATAGCTGATGTGGAAGTTTGGGTGAATATAAAATGTTCTTATATATACACACTTAATACAACACATAATAAACTAATTACAATGTAGTACAACTATAGTTGGTGTAGTAGTATGGGTGAATACAAAATGCACAGCACTCAGAAAAAGACAGAGATGTTAGAGCTAGGAAAGATAAGAGGCTATACCACTGATGTTGCAGAAACTGTAGTGTATAAGAGGAAAATTAATGGAAGAATATGTGAAGGAACATTTAAGAAGCTGAAAGTGATAGCAGTAGAGATAAGAAGGGTGGGAGTAATAGAGACGAAGGACGAGACTGAATTGTGACATGTTACAGTGGTGCTGCGGTAGCATTGTCTCCTCACAGTAAGACGTTGTCCTGTTCGATTCTCAGCTAGAGCGGCTTCTGTGTGGAGACATGCGTGAATGGACGTACCTTTGTTGAAGGTTGTGCATCAGGGCTGGCAACTCGGCACATAAAAATCTACTGCCAGTCATTAGCAGACCGGAGTTCTGCTGTGGCGACCCCTAGCCGGTAAAAGCCGAAAGACACAGCAATTCTTTTGGTAAGGAACTTCAGTGGACTTTTCAATTTTTGTATGTGCCTGGTTAGGTACATATAAAAGGGGACTCTGTATGCAATGATAGGTCTAATGAATGCTCAGTACAGTGGAACAATGACCTCCTTGGACCTAAATGCCATACCTTTATTTATAAGTTGCATAACATAGAATGATTACCTCACTACTGAGACACATGATGTTTAAAGGCTAGACTGCTGTCTACTTGTATCCCCAAGTCCCTTTGTACTGGGTTAACTCTTAGGAGTGTGTTGTCAATATGATAGTTGCCAGTTGTGGATGACTTCCCAATGGATACTAGTATGCATTTTTTGGCATTTAGTTTTAGTCCATGGCTCTGGCACAAGTTATTTGGCTGTGTCAGCTCTTCCTGGAGAACATTAGTGTTGCTGTAGAATTCTGTGACTGCTCCTAATTTTCAATCATCAGCAGAATTAGTTAGCCAGAGACTGACATTGGGCTTGACTTCAGAGAAGTAAATGCCAAAACGAAGCAGTCCCAGGACTGATCCCTGAGGGACTCTGCTAGCGGCTGGCCTCTTTGATGAGCTGGACTCCCCAATTTTAACTTTCTGGGTCTTGTCTGTGAGTTGCTGGCTATCCACAGGGTGACATAAGGGCTTATACCTAACCTAACCAATACCTGTTCCATAGTAATATCTGCATGCATTCATGTTGAACACAATATTTTCATACAACCATCACTTTCCATACATCTATTCCAGATCATGCTCTTACTCAGTCAGATAGGCATCAGAGGCAGCTGAACTGCCCTCCATGCTACACCTTAGGCCAGGTCAGCATCTTTGCAATCATTAGCTGCTGCAGTTATAAAATGAAGCCATGGAAGAAGTGAAGGAAGGTATGGTGCCTTGTATGATCACTTCCAAACAAAGTATATAATGCACCCCTTGTAACCCAGGCTGATGGAAAAGTCATAGCGATGATGGATCACTGCAGTGCCTGAACACTAAGACGCATAAAGTAACAGCTCTGATGCCTTTTTGGATGTGCCCACCAGTGTCAGCAACATTTCAGACAGACTTTCAGCTACATCCCTGAGAAACTAAAAGCACTTGAAAAGAGCTCTCCCATAATAAAAAAACACTAATTTGGATTTTTAATTAATTTAATTCAGTTATAATTAAAAAATCTAATTTTGGTTGATTTCTCCAAAAAAGTGTAACGTATTGCAGTATTTTAAATACTTGGTCCAAAATCTTGATGTCTTTCTATTCTGAGGACCACATAATTGAAACCACACACACACACACACACACACACACACACACACACACACACACACACACACACACGGCAGTCGACCAAGGCAGCTGCCTGGGGACCAGTGCTGGCTGAGGGCCTGGCCAGGCCTTAAAAAATCCACTGTTCTGTAAAAAAAAACAATTCTGTACCATTAAAAAACCTGCATTACTAGTCCACACCTCAGCATTAGCATGTCAGCCCCAGCAGCAGCTTCCTTTTCAGTGTCAGCCGCATCATGGCAGAAGCGCTGCTGAGCAGGAGATTCATTTTATCTTCTTTTTCAGCTCTTAACATGCATGGAAGTTCAGAGCCTTAGAAGCACCTTTTTAGCAGTCAAAATCAGAGGAAGGACCTTTAATGAGCATGAGTGTTAGATTAGTAAGCTCAATGGGGAGATTTGTTCACAGCAGAAGGGTGGTTTACTTGCCTACTCTTCAGTGCTTTCACTCATTTTGAAGCACCTTTGATGGGTGTAAGGTTAGGAAGCACAGCAAGAGATTTCTTTAAAACAGAAGGGCATTTCACGCATGGGAGACGGTTGCTTCAGGGCTGTTTTTTCAGACAAGAGTTCATTGATTTGATGTCCAGGCGAGTACAAATACAGATTTGTGTATGTGTGCATGTGTGTGTCGAAGGAAGATTTTTTTGATTGTATACTCTACAGGATGGATTCCAAGGATGTATACTAAAGGATGGATTCCCTAAAATGCAAACTCTACAGGATGAATTCCCAGGGTGTATGCTGTGCAGGATGGATTTCTCAGGATGTGTGCACTACAGGATGGCTTCCCTAAGATGTGCATGCTATAAGATGGATACGGAAAACTGCCAGGGATGGATTATAACTGCTGCTCTTCCATGAGAGTTACAGAAAACAATTGCAGGTAAATCAATGTCATGCTTACTCAAAAAAAGGAGTCTCTAGCCTAAGTCCTGGGAGAGAACTGTCTAGTTAAGTGACTACTCAGTCACATAACAGGCAAATGGAGATAGAAAGACTCAAACCCTGTATATTTGACTACAGGAAGCATCTCATTAAGAGTTAAGAGTCTTAATCCACTGGACTAACTGCAAGACCTTCATTAATGTCTTCATTTTCTGATAAATAACTGAGAATAACAATCACTCAATAACTCCAATCTTTAGAGTTTCACAGCTATTGTTCAGAAAATGTATTTTAAGTTAGAGCTGTCTGGCACTTAAAGCTCTGAGCAATTAACAAGCTGCTTCTTGTAGAGAAAAGTACAGGGTTTGAAACCTTCCTCCTGTATTTACTTACTATGTGCCTTTGAGGAAGTCACTCAGACAGTGTTCCTGTGACATGCCTGAAAAGGGACACCTTATACGGTGAGTTTACCACACTTGCATGAGTTTGGCTCAGCTGCTTTGCGTTTGGTGTACTTTGCCAAAGGTCTAAAGTGTTTGTGCTTGAATCTAAGCCATTGAAAGCTAATAATAAGAAACTACATTTATTTTGAGCTTTATCTGCACTTTACAACTGCTTTTACTGTTTTACTGCATTCATTTGTGTCTTCTTCACTGTTTTTACTGTCTGTGCCTGCTTCAGTATCTGCACTTGTTTTGCACTGAAACATTGCTTAGATAGCATAGACTAGATCCAGGCTTGCTGAATCTACCCTGTTTTTCATACACTTGAACTTGAATCCAGACATCTTGCATTAAGAAGGGCTCTGCTGCACCCTTGTGGCAAAATATTGCAGATATAGTCTTGTCTGAGCTGGGGATTGCTGGAGAAAGGATCATTGTGTGATTTCCTATTTGCAGACTACTTTAAAACTGTTTAATTTCACTTGTATATAAGCCACATATTTGCACATAGCTGCTCACTGAGCAAAGGGAGTTAGTGGGCCTTATATAAATGCAGATGCCTAGAAACACTTTTTTTTCCTTTGACACCGGTCATTGAAACCCTCCCAGGCTTCCCTGCAGGCAACTCAGCTGAGCACTCAGCAGTGTTGCCCTACTTTTCTTCCCTGATCGTCTACAGAATAAGTCTCTTTGTTAATCCTAAATCAAAAGTTGATCTAACTTTCCCTCTCACAAATTAGTACTTAAGGATTGATTACCTGCTATTATAGACAGTCACTTTCCCAACAGTTCTCCAGCCAGCATGACTGACTTGGGCATCCTGAGGCAATGTAGCAATTATCTCATGGAAACTTACAACCACTTGTTCCTAAAGCTAACAAATAGAGAGTGCGATAGATGTAACTATACCATGAAATTAGAATCAGTCCTTTTACGTAACAATAAACAGGACATCAAACAGGTTGTCAGCGCACACACCTCTCATCTCACACAAGATAAAGTCAAGACACATAAACTCATATACATGGAGGTACTCACTAAGAGTTTACCAAAAGACCAGAGACCTCCCAAGGGCAAACAACCTACACATACTGGTACATGAGCAGAATCCTCTACTACACTTAGCAACATAAATATCAGTGTTTCAACAATTAACAGCCTAAGGCAAAACATCTCAAAACCTAATGTCCTAGTCATAGGTCACTCAATAGTGAGACACACAGATGTCCCCCTCACCAGGCTGGACAAGGAGAAGTTCATGGTCAGTGGCCTGTCTGGTGCCAGTGTCCATCAAATCACACATGCAATCAAGTCACTCAGCAACAATTATCGTTATGTCTCTGTCATAGTGCATATTGGAGTGAATGACTTGAGACGTACATCTCTGGACTATATGAAGAGAGACATGACTGAACTCTCAGATAATGTGTCCCGGGCAGGTATGTCCCTAGCCCTAAGCAGCATTCTACCATCACCTAGGATGATGCCACAGTACAGCCAAAATCTGATTGATTTCAATAATCAGCTTAGCTTCTGGTATCACTCCATTGGGGATCCAATATATGTCAGCCTGGGAAGACATGGTTGACAGACCACTCTGTTTTTCCAGAGGTGGCCTTCACCTGTCTCCTCAAGGCTTTTGGATTCTGGCAAAGATGCTTGCCTCCCCATAGTGTCTTTTTAGGCAATGTCAAAATAACAAAACCTCTGATGTAAAGAAATCCACTAGAGAAAAATTCAAGGTCATGCTGATTAATGCTAGGAGTCTAAACAGTAAACTGTACTCCCTGGAAGTACTCCTCAACTTGGAAGATGCTGACATCTGTGCAGTCACTAAGACTTGGCTCAAGGCCACAGAGAGCACCCTGGCCATACAAGGCTTCAATGTCTTTCTACATTCAGACCCCAAAATGAGCATAAAAAAACCAAAGCTGGAGGTGTATCCATCATCATTAAATCCAAATACACCCCGGGACTGATAAAACAGTATGACTCTCTTGAGCTACTTCATGTCCAAATAACTATAGGTAAAATACCCTACTGCATCATCACCTCCTACAGTTCCCCCACCATGAACCAGGAGAAGCACACCACCTACCTGGACTTGCTAGATTCAGCTTGGTCATGGGAAATTTCAACTATCCTTCCATCAATTGGGCAACTTACTTGAGCACAAACACGATTACTCTAAGGTTCCTGGACTTTGTTAATTCAAATACCCTGGAACAATTGGTGCCCCCACAAGGAGCTCAAATGTCCTAGAGCTAGTGCTCATCTACATGGGGCTCATTGCACTACCCTCTGTGTGTTGCCCTCCCTGGTAAGGTCAGACCATAAATCTGTCACATTTGAAGTAAAAATCAGACCTGACACCCCCACAGGTGCAAAAAAACTGAACAATTTCTCCAAAGCAAACTGTAGCCTACTAAGCAATGGTATAAAAAGTTTCAAAACCCCTGCTAACAGAGCCAACAATGACTACTACACAGAGGAGTTCACAAATGCTGTATATAGCCACTTAAACAAATGTATCAAGTTGGCTGTACCTAGCAGGCCAAAAACAAGGTCCTCCCAAAAAAATAAGCCGCCCTGGTGGACTGTAAGTATAAATAAGTTATATAACAAAAGAAAGTAACTGATATCTAAGAATAAGAGGGAACTTACTCAACAGAGAAAGAATACCCTCTACAGCTTGAGCAAGCAAATCAGATATCTTGTAAACTCCTCTAAGACTAGTTATAAGACTAAATTAGCATCCCTAGCTGAAAACAATCATAAGGCATTCTTTAGCTATGTCCGAAACCTAAAAGGGAATGCCCATCTGTTTGCTGAACTTACAGTGGATGCCGGTACCACTCGCAGTGAACCTGAGAAAATTGCCAACATGCTAGCTGACAAATTTGGCAGTAACTTCACCCCCCCCTGTTCCCACAAACCATACCCCAAAGCATTCCTGATACCAGTCCTCTACTGAGTATCTACAAGGAACACATCATACAAGCTCTCTCCGAGGCCAAATCATGGCCTGTATTGACCAGACAATATCCCAGGCTGCTTACTAAATAAATTTGGTATTCTCTTTAACCACAGTCTGAGCACTGGCTTTATTCCGCCAGAGTGGAGAACAGCAACAGTAATCCCCTTACACAAAGAGGGGCCATCAACTCCCTCTGGAAACTATCGACCCATAAGCCTAACTAGCCTTATCTTCAAGGCCATGGAAAGAATCATCATGGACCTTATCAACAGGGACATAGGCAACCTTCAAACTCTTAACCCAGCCCAGCTTGGTTTTGTCAAGGGTAATTCTTGCTTATTAAATCTGGTGGACTTCTTTGAAAATGTCACCAAAGCCCTGAATGATGGCAAAGCAGCACATACCACCTATTTTCATTTAGCCAAGATTTTTGACTCAATCCCCTACTCCAGGATCACTGAGAAACTAGAAAAAGCAAAATTCACAGCAGCTTCCACAAAAAACTTGTAATCCACAAAACAAAGCAGCTTTTCAGGCAAAAAAAAGCCCTGAGCAGGGCAAGCTTAGAAAACTGTACTAAAAACCATGGATGGTTCAGTACACTTCAATTCACTTTATTCCACAGAAACACAGCACATTAAAGCTCCACCATACGTTTTCATTTTAAAAATCACTTCCTCAGATGTGGGCTGTTCAAACTACTAACACTTGTATACCATTCCCTTAATTACATTGATTAAATTAATGAATTAATTAAAAAGTTAATTTAATTTAAAATCATAAACTTTTCTTGTTGTATCTCCCTTTGTTACCACAATTCAAACACATTTAATATTACAATGTTAATGAATAAATATGTATAATAAAAACTCCTTAAAACACTTGACTGCAAAGAATAAATTATAAAGTTAAAATTCCATTAGAAACACATTAATTGGACTCAATAGTTAAAATCACCAGCTTAAATGTTGTTGTTGTTGCGTCTTTTGGCTTTTCCCGGTTAGGGGTCGCCACAGCCGAACTCCGGTCCGCTAATGATTGGCAGTAGATTTTTACATGCCGAGTTGCCAGCTCTGACGCACAACCTTCAACGAAGGTATGCCCATTGAACTTGATACTCCATCTAGTGGGTAAATCATAAAATTACAAGTATTGCAAAAACTGAATTGTGAGCCAAAAGGCAAATTGTATATCACTCAGTTAAAAGCATGTTAAGGGCAGGGAAAAATAAGGGAAAAATAAATAACCTCATTTTTCAAAGGTATTAAAACACTTATGTTAATAACATATTACAGAACCACCTTTTTATTGAAAATACAATAAAGATTAGACACCAACTGTAACTTTTGGAAAACATGGATAAAATCATAATAAAATTCAACATAAAGTGCAAATGCATATCACAGTTTTGCCGCTCTCAATTTTAATAATGGGGCTATTGAGATGTGTTCATTGAGACCCGGTGGCTTGGTGGCCTCCAAGGTGATCTGCCACCATAATTCTCTGTACTCCAAACATTCCTCCCATAAACCCCCTCTACCACTCTTTTCCACCCTTTCTACCACAAAGAATATATAGTGCGCATTTTCAAAGCATTGCTTGTGTTTGTACAATGTATTAGTCTGTTTGTTTGTTTCTAGGTCATACATATGTTCGTATACCCTTCTCCTGAGCTTGCGTTCTGTCTTCCCTATATAGAATGCTTCACAGGTTTGACATTTCGGTAAATATACAAGCCCAGAGGAGTCACAATTATTAAAATCCTTGCCTTCCAGGGTGATTCCCCTACTTTCCAAATACACACTTTCTGAATTGCTAATATATGCACACTGTTGGCACTGTCCACATTTGAAGGTTCCCTTCCTTTTTCTCGGACTTTGAACTTCTTGATTTGTACCGTTTTCCAGTAAATGTTTTAAGTTACTTGAATTCTTATAAACTACTCTTAGCTTTTCATTCTTTAGTTTCTCTAGGTCAGTAAATGCTAAAAGTTTATTCCATTCCTTATCTATAGTCTGTCTTACCATTTTTGCACAAGCATTATACTCCAAGATGAGTGCACTGCTAAAATTGTCATTTGCCTTTTTTACTGGGCCTACCGTATCAAATACTGGTAATCCTAATATTGGCTTAAAGTCATTTGGTCTCCTTTGTGTCACTTCTGTCTCAGTTTTGTCTACCATATCATCTGGGTATTTCCTCATCCTAAATATTTTCCTTAGTAATCTTTTTTCAGTTTCAAAGTCTTCGTCTCTGGACGTCATCCTGCAGGCCCTGATATATTGTCCTTTAACTATATTTTTCTTGGAGTACAAAGGGTGAGCACTTTCAAAGTGCAAATTAGAATAGGTACTCTTTCTGTACACCCTGGAATTAAAGCATGAATTTTCCTTGAATATTTCTATATCCAAGTACTCCAACTTCTCATAATTTGTTTGTAGGTAAATTCAAGAAAATTAGTACTGTTGTTAATATATTCAATACATTTTTCTATCTCTTCTTTTGGCCCTTCCCATAGGACACATATGTCATCCAGGAATCTTCTATAAAGTGACCAGTTGTTACTGTATATTGATTTGGTTACCATCTTCTCTTCCCATTTGGCTAAGACCAAATTGGCATAGGTGGGTGCACAAACGGCACCCATCGCTACACCTTTCTTCTGGTGAAAAAATTCACCTTTGAAGTAAATGAAATTGAACTTTAGGACCAAATCTATAAGCTCCATCTCCACAGTGCACTCATCATGGGTTAAAGTCTCATCCTCAAAAATTATTTCTTCCAGTTATCTTAATCCATCACAGTGTGGAATGCAGGAGTCTCTCAAGATGTTGGTTCTCTTAAGCCACAGTTTCTTAAGCTTAACATCCACAAATTTGGCTAGGGGTAAAGTTTTGGACCCCTCAGCTGAAACTATTGACCTCAAAGGGGGATCCATTCCATTCTTATGTATTTTGGGGATCCCAAAAATAGTAGGAACTTTAGGTTTGTCCACTTTTAAATATTCATATGTCTTCCTATCTAACAATCCATCTAAAAATAAACTTTCTAAGGCCATATCTATCCTTCTGTAACTGATATTTATTTCATTTTTTGAAACTGTGGAGTATTTATTAGGGTCTCTTAAGAGTTCATTCATTTTCCCCTCATAATCAAAGCTGTTCATCAGTACTATTCCCCCACCTTTGTCCGGTTTCATAATTCTTAAGCCTGTATCCCCTCTTAGTTCATCAAGGACGCTACTTTCAGCCTGGCTTAAGTTCCTTGTATAGTGCACTTTCCCATATTTCTTTCTTATTTCACTCTCGAGTGTATTCTCTAGATTTTTTTATCTGGGGGTGCAATGGGGGATTGTATGTAATTCTTTTTACCAAATCTCCTGGTTCATAGTATTTATTCTGATCAAATATAACCTGGAAATTAATTTTCCTAGTAAAGGTTTTAACATCCATAATTGTTTTGGTTAAATCTCCCCTTCTACTAGGAATAAACTTGATTCCCTTTGATAGGAAACTAAAATGTTCTTTGGTTAAGGAAACGTGACTATAAATTATATATACTAAAATGTCCTAAAGTAGATTTATAGGGGTTCATTTCGTCTTGCAGAATAGAATTATTTTCCAAGTCGGGGAGGTTGGTACTGAGTTGTCCTAGTACCTCCCCCTCCCCCTTCTTGCTCCCCCCCTGAAAATTTGTGTAACTATATTGTTGTTCATAACCCTCCCTATTCCTTAGTCTCTCGGACCTGCGCAAGGGGGGGTATTCAGAGACATTATCTAAGTCTGTAACCCGCTCACTAACTACTGCATTATCCTGGTTATGATCATCTGTTGTTCCTTCCATATTGTTATTACCCCATGTCCTACCCTTCTTCTTTGGGTTCGGGTAACTTACCTTATTTTTATACTCATTAAGGGCCCTTTCTAACTTTTTTATTTTTCTCTTAACTAAGTTATCGCAATCATTACTTGTTTCAATAAAAATGTTATCATATTTCATTCTTTCTTCAGGGATTGTAAAAAGCAAGTCGTTTTTAATGCATTAATTTAAAATGTCAATCTCTTTGAATAGTTCAGCTTTAATCCTAGCATTTTCTTCAATCATACATCTTAATATATCTAGCTCACATCTGTTAAAAACTTCTAAAAGGTCATTGTGAAATATACTTCCCTCAATCACCTTATTTGGGTATTTAAATACCCTTCGACCCTTGGGGACTATTCCTTCACTGATACGTTCATTTAAATAACTATTTTTAATATCCAAACTTTTGTATTTATATAGCAATTTTTGTAGTCTATAAAGTTTGGTGTTGTAAGAGTCAGTAGCTGGTCCAGGTTTAACTGTTTTTTTCACGAGAATTCATTGAAAAACTAACCCATAGCTCTCAACCTTCCATCTCCAAAATGAGGAACACTCACCATCATAATGTGAAACAAATGGGCAAAATGTGGAACACATAAGAATGGCTTACTAACAACTTCAACTAGGAAGATCATAGGATGGGTAAAATATGCTGGTTTTACTTGTAAAGAAGATCCTTTATTAAATTAACATGATTAATTTCTATTTACCATGGATTTCACTTAAAAAAATTCCTAACACTGAATGTGTGGCAGACTCTTTCAGTGTGGAACTTTGAGGAACTTCGAGGAACATGAACCTTTTAAGACCCCAAATGAGGTATGTTCCTCATAATGAGGTGCACTTGAGAGGTATTAACTAACCTGTAACCATTCCTTTAGGTCTATCCATTTAAGTGTATTTCCCTGAACAGCCACTGAACCTTGTCCTGGCATTATACCAGTTGAGTTGTTATTATTGGACTCACAAGCCTGGTTAGAATTCCTTAAAAGCCTCGGTGTGCTTGAAAAACTTGCATCTGTGCTTTTATTTCCGTTCATATTGCTCGTACCCTGCCAGTTCTGCATCACATTACCACTATTTTCTTTCTGCCATCCTCCTGGTTCAGCTGCCCTTGCATCTGTGATGCTACTGTCATCATTGATTGGCTAAGGGGCACCAACAGATCTATCAATTGTGTGAGTTGACCAATCATCTTCCTGGTCTGCCCCATTTCCTCCTTTTCATGCCGCCCTTCACTGCTCAAGCTCGTTTCACCTTCCATGAATATTAGAACCAAGAAAAAACAAAATTCACAGCAGCTTCACCAAAAAACTTGTAATTCACAAAACGAAGCAGCTTTTCAGGCAAAACAATAAAGCCCTGAGCAGGGCAAGCTTAGAAAACTGTACTAAAAACCACGGACGGCTCAGCACACTTCAATTCACTTTATTCCACAGAAACACAGCATATTAACGCTCCACCATACGTTTTTGTTTTAAAAATTATTTTAAATGATTTTTAAAATGAAAACGTACGGTGGAGCATTAATGTGCTGTGTTTCTGTGGAATAAAGTGAATTGAAGTGTATTGAGCCATCAGTGGTTTTTAGTAGAGTTTTATTATTGTTTTGCCTGAAAAGTTGCTTCATTTGGTGGATTATCATTGAGAAACTCACACAGCTCGGGATAAACCCATACATCACAAGATTCCACCTGCACCAGTAGACCAGTTACCAGTGAGGTACCGCAAAGATCTGTGCTGGGCCCTCTACTGTTTGGAATCTATTTATCTGAAGTCCAGACAAAGTAGATGGCCTGTGGCTTACCAAGTTTGTAGATGACTGTAAACTGGGTGCAATCGTAGAGTCCCCCAATGATGTTAACATACTACAGATGAGGCTGACACAGATAAATGATTGGTGCCAAAATTATGGACTAAAACTAAATGCAAAAAAAATGCCCTATTATCCACTTTGGCAAATAAGTAGCTGCTGCTAATTATGATATAGATAGCACCCCTCTAAGCTCAAATCCAGTGGTGTGAGACTTGGGAACACAGGTTGATAGCAATCTAAACTTCGATCACCATGTGTCCGTAGTAGAAATGAAAGCCTTCTGCATTACACATCTCTTACATAAGGGCATTGCATCTGATAAATATAAAGTGAAATATTTTTTCCCCATAGCAATTACGAAATAAGAAATGTCTGCTATGATGCAAAAGAAAAATATGAGCAAATGAAGGCACAAACAGAGAAAAGGAATACATTATATGCCAAATAATCCAGAAAGCAGTAAAAATGCTTTATTCCACTGCACAATAAAAATAAAATAAATAAAAATAATAGGACATACAAATTGAGTGCTTTCCTCTCTGCCAAATCAGAGACTTCTTCAGACTTCTGAGAAGTAGGGTCTATCTGTTATCAAAGGCCAAGGCCTAAGAACCTCAAGACTAGTGGCAGATGATCAGAAGTTTAAGGATGAACTTGAGAATCCTAAAGACAAGTTCATGGACAGAGGTTATAATGAGAGGGAAGTTACTGGTATACTTTCCCAAATACCCGAATATAGAGGGGAAAGGGGTAGACCCTACTTCTCAGATATTACTGGCAATAACAGTGAGGGAAATAAAGGTAAGAATTTTATGCATATACCCATCACTTATTCCAGTAATATAAGGTGACTGCAGGATATTTTTGTGAAATACTGGGATATATTATGTACAGATGATAAAGTGAGGGATATAGTAGGAGACGGACCTAGCTATACATACAAAAATAAGAAATCTTTGAAAAGGCTACTATGTGAGCCGAGGGATGCTTTTATAAATAGGACTGATAGTGGCAGGAGGGGTACTTTTCCATGTAAAAAAATGTAATTACTGTGGACATTTAGACACCAGTAGTAAGTTCACTCACCCAGACACTGGTAAAATATGGAAATTTAAGTTAATAGCAGACTGCAATACAGCTGGCCTTGTCAATCTGGTTTACTGTAGTTGATGCTATTCATTCTACATAGACAAAACAAATTGTATGTTAAAATAACGCATGAGGGAACATCTGTATGATATATCCAGGGGTGCTGAATCTAATGCCTTAGCCAAACATGTAGCTATACATGATCATATACACACATTCAAGTTTATGGTGATGGAAATAATCACCAAGAATGAAAGAGGGGAGACATCAGAAATAAAACAAGAGACAGCAGAGTTAGAATGGATTATAAGGATGAGAACTAACATGAGCAGAGGTATTAATGACAAAGTTTCTATAAAGCCAGTTTTACAGGCTAGGAGACTGCCCAGATGACTACTGCTTTTATTACTGTTCTATTACTTTTTAAATTGTTCACATTTGTATGTAATATGTTTGTTTTGAATGTTTACTGCCTAGAAGATCATTTTTAAACTGATTATAGATATGCTTTTGTATATGTCTTTAACCAAGGACAGCACTTATTACTCCATGTAATTGAACAAATTATTTTATTGGTTGTTTTTAGTTTAAAAGTAAGGCGTTGCATTTCTTGTGTGTCTGATGAAGCAACTTGATGTGCTGTGAAAGTGCTTACCATTAAACAGAATTCTTTTTTATTTGCTGCCTGCTGTGGTTTGGTTCATCCTCTTTTGTTTTTGTTTTAAATATGAAACATGCTTAGTTTAGCTTATCTGTGAATACATGTGAATTAGAATTGATTCACAGGAAGAAGAACATGTCTAGTTTAGCTTGTTTGTGAAGGCATGTGGTTGTGGGCTTGGGCTTAAACTGATACAGTAAAACGGCATCATGTTATGACTGACTGAAACATAAAGAGAGACATTTGATATTTTTAACAGGGAGTATTTGGTGAGTCTTCAGATGCAGAAATGAAAGAAATAAAATACAGACCCTTCAACTGATGTAAAGATGACATGGAACAAGAATCAGTCATGCAAACAACAAGGACACTAGGAAATAACATCTGCTGCTATCAAAAAAGAATATATAAGCTGAATATTGCTTACTCTTCTTTTAGAGTCATCTTGAGCAAGTGTGCATTGATCATAGGCATGACACAGTTCATGAGAAGCAAAGACTGTTTTCTAGCTATGTTATAATAGAATTGAAATAACTCAGACAGTGTAACTGCTTGGACATATAAAATTATAATGGAAACAGCAGTACGTTGTGAGTGTGGTTACTCTGCCATTATAAATAATTTAACAGTGGTGAGGCAGCTTGACTGGGACCTTTTATGTCCCTTACCAGCAGTTACTGCTCATTTGGTGCCATAATTTCTACAAGTACCACAAGTCGACAGTTCCAGTGCTTCTTCAAGGTGGTAGCTGAGTTTGCCATTGTATGTGTCCAATGACGTTCCACCATGAATTTGTCTGCTGAATGACACCGTGTCTACGAAGCGACTTCAGCCTGATCACCTGTTTGTTATCTACAAAAAATACGGTAAATTCTTCACAGTTATAACATGGATGCCATTAGAGACTTAAGTTTAAAATGCCCACATTCTGTACAAATAGATTTGCATGATACACCAATCAAGGTCTGGTCTTATTTACAGGCATGGTTTGAATCTTCTCTGTCAGACATTAAATGTACATCTGCAACTTTTAATGTTCAAAAATTATGTAACAGTTGTGTTTGTAAACAGATAAATGTCTATCATCCATACATGACAAAATGTAAGGCAATTCAAGAAGACTATTTTTTATGTGGAAGTCAATTTCCAAAATTCTGTCTATCTTGTCATAGGAGTCTAGTATGTAAGCCCTACAATAAGATATATCATATCACGTGAAAGGATATGCTTCATTTTGGTGTCACTGGTCTCTCAAATTCAAAATAGTTAAATGTACCTTCTGCAGTCATGCCTTTGTCAGATATAATGCAAACTGTTGAAGATTTTCTTCAACATCTTAAGGCTTTACCCTAAATCTTTTATGGTATAAATGTATGACAATTAGTGCCAGGAATGCAATAGACTACATGAAAATGTTATTTATAGGAAACATCTTGCAAATGCACAAGAAGAAAATTCTGACATAGTAAAGTATGCTATTAACCTTTTAAAAAAGGTTTTAACAGCTTTTCATAATTTGCCTTAGGGACAGTATTAAGGGACAGGAATGTCATCTAGAGGCAGAGAATCCTCATAGCATTCACAC
Organism: Protopterus annectens; assembly: GCF_019279795.1. NCBI lineage: Eukaryota > Metazoa > Chordata > Ceratodontiformes > Protopteridae > Protopterus > Protopterus annectens. Next base: position 1,957,400,346 of record NC_056731.1, read on the forward strand.
TTTACAGAATGAAATGTATGGTTTAAAACAAGAATCGGATATAGCTCAACAAGATTTACTAAGGACACAAACTGCAGAGGTTAATCTGACAAGACAATTAGAGAAAGCCCAACAAGATTTACAAGGGGCACAAAATATACTAATTGACATTGAACAGGGATCAGTGGAAATGGCAGTTATTTCTCCTGCTGATATTTATCAACAGTTTTGTTTATTGCAGACTCTGCCTCAGTGACAAGACAAAAAAATAATTATTTTTTTCAACATGCTGGCATATGAACAATGGTTGATATACACTGTGGGTTTACTTGGAATGATGCTTTATATAGATTTTTTTTTTTTGCATTTATTCCCAAATGTTTAAAGGCATATATAGAAGCAGTAAAATATGTTTTACAACATTTTGAACCTGTCATTATTTACAGTGACAGTGCCTATGTGGTAAATTATTTATGCTTACACATGGCAGTTTGGGTCAGAAGGGGATTCATTGACGGTGTTGGCAAACCCCTAAAACATGTTCCAGTACTATGGGAGTTATGGGCACTGATTACCCAGAGCAGTTTACAGGGAAAGTTTAACATTGTCAAAATCAAAGCACATCAAAAATGTAATACAAAAAAGGCTAGAGGAAATGCTTTGGCAGATGCCAAGGCAAAGCAAGCAGCTGAAACAGGTTGGTGGCTAGACCCACATTAGTGTTTTGAATGCACAGACAAGGCAATGTCAGTTGGAAACACTACATTTGTAGAAATACAGAATTTGGCAACCCTTCAACAACAGAAAGGGATTCCTGAAGAATTGGGACAGGTGTATGCGGAAAGGGGATGCCAAACAAACAATTTTTGTCTATCCAATGCCAGACGGGAAAAAATACCATATATCTCAGGGGAACTAGGTAGACAGTTGGTCAAATATAATCACAGGATTTTAGGCCACATAGGTACAAAAAAGTTATGGAGTATAGTCAAATAGAAGATGTGGAATCCATGTCTAAAAAAGCTGTGTAAGACAGTTTTAGAGGGATCCTTGGTTTGTCTACAAACTAATGTAAATATAAAGAAGCCTCAATTGCAAAGAGTACCAGTGGCAGATGGGCCATGGCACACTATCCAGGTAGACCATGCAGGGCCTATCCCACCTGCAAAAGGGGATACAGATATCTGTTAAGTGGTGGTTGATGTGCTTTCAAAGTGGGTAGAAGTAATTCCCAACAAGAATATGACAGCTAAATCCACAGCAGAGGCATTATGGAAAAACATTTTTGTTCAGTGGGGATAGTCTCGGGTCATAGAATCAGATAATGGATCCCAGTTTACAAGCCAAATAATGTGGCATTTGTGCAAGTTGTTGGGGATCCAGCACAGGTTTCATGTTCCATATTATCCACAATCCAACAGAATTGTTGAAAGGATGAATTGGACAATCAAAGAAAGGTTAAAAAAGGCTTGTTTGGAAAAAGACAAGGATTGGATGAGATATTTGCCAGGCATTCTTTTAGGCATTGGGGCTACACCTAACAGTAAAACAGGACTTTCACCTTTTGAGCTGATGACAGGGAGGAAAATGCCCCTCACACTTCCTTGTGACCAAGAAATGGTGAATAATCGACCATTACTGACATCAGAAGAACACCAAAAATGGTTGAAAGATATACAGGGAGTATGTGACACTATAACCAAAGAGCAGGCTTACCACCTGTGGAAGGGGAATGCCAGAGCTTCCCATGGAAATGAAACTACAGTGAGGAAATGAGGTGCTTATAAAAAACTTCCAAAAAGGGGGACCATGGGATAGTAACTGACAAGGTCTCTTTGAGGTGACAGAACAGATACGGCCATTTATATACAGAGTACAGAAGGTAAACAAGGAGAAGATTAATCCTAGGAAACGGGATATCCAAGCAAAAGCAGCACGCCATCTTGGTTCATAGAGATCAGTGCAAGTTAGTAAACGTCAGTGTCAGGAGGAAACAGGGGACATCCAAGCAAAAGCAGCACACCATGTTGGTTCATAGAGATCAGTGTAAGTTAATAAAAGTCAAACAGTGTCAGGAGGAAACAGGGAACATCCAAGAAAAAGGAGCACACCATGTTGGTTCATAGAGATCAGTGTAAGTAAATAGAAGTCAGTGTCAGGAGGAAACAGGGGACATCCAAGCAAAAGCAGCACACCATGTTGGTTCATAGAGATCAATGTAAGTTTGTAAAGGTCAGCGACAGGAGGAAACAAGGGACATCTAAGCAAAAGCAGCACACCATGTTGGTTCATAGAGATCAGTGTAAGTTAGCAAAGGTCAGTGTCAGGAGGAAACAGGGGACATCCAAGCAAAAGCAGCACACCATGTTGGTTCATAGAAATCAGTGTAAGTTAATAAAAGTCAGTGTCAGGAGGAAACAAGGGACATCCAAGCAAAAGCAGCACACCATGTTGGTTCATAGAGATCAGCGTAAGTTAGTAAAAGTCAGTGTCAGGAGGAAACAGGGGACATCCAAGCAAAAGCAGCACACCATGTTGGTTCATAGAGATCAGTGTAAGTTAGTAAAAGTCAGTGTCAGGAGGAAACAGGGGACATCCAAACAAAAGCAGCACACCGTGTTGGTTCATAGAGATCAGTGTAAGTTAGTAAACGTCAGTGTCAGGAGGAAACAGGGGACATCCAAACAAAAGCAGCACACCGTGTTGGTTCAGAGAGATCAGTGTAAGTTAATAAAAGTCAAACAATGTCAGGAGGAAACAGCGGACATCCAAGCAAAAGCAGCGCACCATGTTGGTTCATAGAGATCAGTGTAAGTTAATAAAAGTCAGTGTCAGGAGGAAACGGGACATCCAAGCAAAAGCAGCACACCATGTTGGTTCATAGAGATCAGTGTAAGTTAATAAAAGTTAGTGTCAGGAGGAAACAGGGGACATCCAAGCAAAAGCAGCACACCATGTTGGTTCATAGAGATCAGCGTAAGTTAGTAAAAGTCAGTGTCAGGAGGAAACAGGGAACATCCAAGCAAAAACAGCACACCACGTTGGTTCGTAGAGATCAGTGTAAGTTAATAAAAGTCAAACAGTGTCAGGAGGAAACGGGACATCCAAGCAAAAGCAGCACACCATGTTGGTTCATAGAGATCAATGTAAGTTTGTAAAGGTCAGTGTCAGGAGGAAACTAGGAACATCCAAGCAAAAGCAGCACACCATGTTGGTTCATAGAGATCAGTGTAAGTTAATAAAAGTCAAACAGTGTCAGGAGGAAACAGGGGACATCCAAGCAAAAGCAGCACACCATGTTGGTTCATAGAGATCAGTGTAAGTTAGTAAAAGTCAGTGTCAGGAGGAAACAGGGGACATCCAAGCAAAAGCAGCACACCATGTTGGTTCATAGAGATCAGTGTAAGTTAATAAAAGTCAAACAGTGTCAGGAGGAAACAGGGAACATCCAAGAAAAAGGAGCACACCATGTTGGTTCATAGAGATCAGTGTAAGTAAATAGAAGTCAGTGTCAGGAGGAAACAGGGGACATCCAAGCAAAAGCAGCACACCATGTTGGTTCATAGAGATCAGTGTAAGTTAATAAAAGTCAAACAATGTCAGGAGGAAACAGGGGACATCCAAGCAACAGCAGCACACCATGTTGGTTCAGAGAGATCAGTGTAAGTTAATAAAAGTCAGTGTCAGGAGGAAACGGGACATCCCAGCAAAAGCAGCACACCATGTTGGTTCATAGAGATCAGTGTAAGTTAATAAAAGTCAGTGTCAGGAGGAAACAAGGGACATCCAAGCAAAAGCAGCACACCATGTTGGTTCACAGAGATCAGTGTAAGTTAATAAAAGTCAAACAGTGTCAAGAGGAAACAGGGGACATCCAGGCAAAAGCAGCACACCATGTTGGTTCATAGAGATCAGTGTAAGTTAATAAAAGTCAGTGTCAGGAGGAAACAGGGGACATCCAAGCAAAAACAGCATGCGATGTTGGTTCATAGAGATCAGTGTAAGTTAATAAAAGTCAAACAATGTCAGGAGGAAACAGGGGACATCCAAGCAAAAGCAGCACACCATGTTGGTTCACAGAGATCAGTGTAAGTTAATAAAAGTCAAACAGTGTCAGGAGGAAACAGGGAACATCCAAGCAAAAGCAGCACACTATGTTGGTTCATAGAGATCAGTATAAGTTAATAAAAGTCAAACAGTGTCAAGAGGAAACAGGGGACATCCAGGCAAAGGCAGCACACCATGTTGGTTCATAGAGATCAGTGTAAGTTAATAAAAGTCAGTGTCAGGAGGAAACAGGGGACATCCAAGCAAAAGCAGCACACCATGTTGGTTCATAGAGATCAGTGTAAGTTAATAAAAGTCAGTGTCAGGAGGAAACAAGGGACATCCAAGCAAAAGCAGCACACCATGTTGGTTCATAGAGATCAGTGTAAGTTAATAAAAGTCAAACAATGTCAGGAGGAAACAGGGGACATCCAAGCAAAAGCAGCACACCATGTTGGTTCATAGAGATCAGTGTAAGTTAATAAAAGTCAAACAATGTCAGGAGGAAACAGGGGACATCCAAGCAAAAGCAGCACACCATGTTGGTTCACAGAGATCAGTGTAAGTTAATAAAAGTCAAACAGTGTCAGGAGGAAACAGGGAACATCCAAGCAAAAGCAGCACACTATGTTGGTTCATAGAGATCAGTATAAGTTAATAAAAGTCAAACAGTGTCAAGAGGAAACAGGGGACATCCAGGCAAAGGCAGCACACCATGTTGGTTCACAGAGATCAGTGTAAGTTAATAAAAGTCAAACAGTGTCAGGAGGAAACAGGGAACATCCAAGCAAAAGCAGCACACTATGTTGGTTCATAGAGATCAGTATAAGTTAATAAAAGTCAAACAGTGTCAAGAGGAAACAGGGGACATCCAGGCAAAAGCAGCACACCATGTTGGTTCATAGAGATCAGTGTAAGTTAATAAAAGTCAGTGTCAGGAGGAAACAGGGGACATCCAAGCAAAAGCAGCACACCATGTTGGTTTATAGAGATCAGTGTAAGTTAATAAAATTCAAACAGTGTCAGGAAAGTAACAGTATGTTAACAGTCTTGGGAAAGTAACAGTCTGTTTAAATTTGTTTCTAAGTGCTGATAAAACCATTTGGAATAAAGACAGAAAAAAATGGAGGAAACTAAACCTCACACATGGAGATGCAAGCTTTGGGGGTGCATGTTAATACTCATATGCATCTTTGATACTATTGTATATATTGTTTATAATAGCAATGTATGGACAGGGCAAGGCAATCCTAAAAAAGATATGTAAATACAAAAGAAAATGAAAATACAAAAGTTGCGTAGAACAAATTGGGAGAGATACCCAGATATAATAGATCACGAGAATAGGGAGATCATGATTGGATACTTGATTTCAATACATTTTTGGCCATGCAAAATTTGTTTGCAAAGGCAGACAAGTCAAACTGTTAGGTTTGTAGCCACATTCCTTACAGAGGGATAATGCCATTACACGCAGTCCCTGTAGAGGTTACAGATGCAGGATTTATGTTTAAAGGGTCTTATAAAAATAGAGTCAGAAGACAATCAACCATAAAAGAACAGTTACAGTTGATGGAGGCAGAGAAGGGATACTCTGTCTTCAAAAGAAAGGGACAGTCAGGGTTGCTATTAGTAATTGTACTTTACACTAGCTCAGGTCACGTGAAAAGCTTGAGTATCATGGAGATGATAAAATAAAAACATTATGGGAGTCAATGCATAATACTTCTTTTAAGGAAGGGATGAAAGACTTCTTTAAGAATGAGGCCACAACTAATTCAATGGACCAATAAAATAATACAATTCTGGCAAAAGGGTTCTTTTTCATATGTGGGAAGAATGCTTACAAATGGCTGCCGATAGGCTGACAGGGATTCTGTTACTTAGGGTATGCAGTTCCAATGATGAGAATTACTCACACATTACTGGAGGACATGGTACGAAATCACCGGAAGAAGAGGGAGGCTCATGGCAGTATTTCCAAAATAGGGAAAGATTTAAAACAGCTGGACATAGGAAATGGTGTTATTTTATAAAACTGTTAAACAAGTAACTGTTGTTAACAATGAAGAGAGGCTATTAAGTACAGAGGATCACATTTTCCTGTAGATTGCATTTTTCTTTGGCTTAATTAAAAAAGGGGGAATTGATAGATATAAAGTAAAATATTTTTCCCCAAAGCAATTATGACATAAGAAATGTCTGCTATGATGCAAAAGAAAAATATGCTTTTTATTAATACAAGGTTTGAAATAAATGTTTCTTTCTAAAAAGCAGAAATGCAAGGCTTAAACTGCAAAGTTAAAAATAAATACAGAAAGTATGACGTCTTAGCAACAGCTAACAGACATCTGCTAGAGAAATTTCGGAGGAAATATGAAACATGCTTAGTTTAGCTTATCTGTGAATATATATGGTTTAGAATTGGTTCACAGGAAGAAGAACATGTCTAGTTTAGCTTGTTTGTGAAAATGTGTAGTTGTGGGCTTAGGCTTAAACTGATACAGTAAAACGGCATCCTGTTATGACTGACTGAAACATACAGACAGACATTTAATATTTTTAACAGGGAGTTTTTGGTGAGTCTTCAGATTCAGAAATAAAAGAAATAAAATGCAGACACTTTAAATGACATGAAGATGACATGGAACAAGAATCAGTCATGCAAACCACAAGGACACTAGGAAATAACATCTGCTGCTATCAGAAAAGAATATATAAGCTGACTATTGCTTGCTCTTCTTTTAGAGCCATCTTGATCAAGTGTGCATTGATCACAGGCATGACACAGTTCATGAGAAGCAAAGACTTTTTTTTCTAGCTATGTTATAATAGAATTGAAATAACTCAGACAGTGTAACTGCTTGGACATATTAAACTATAATGGAAACAGCAGTACTTTGTACATCTGGTTACTCTGCCATTATAAATAATTTAACAGCATCCAAGACTAAGGTGGTTATAATTCCACTGTACTTGACACTTATCGGACCACTAGTTGAGTACAATGCTCCCTTCTGTATGCACCCCACCAGACACTTGCAGCAACTGCAGAGATCACAGAGGTTTCTAACCAAAACAATCCAGGGCCTTTAAAATATGACCAACATGAAAAGACTGAAAGCCCTGCCCACTGTACTATGTATCATACAGGCTGCTGAGAGGTGACCTGTGCCAGGCCTACAGAGCAGTCTCTGACTCTGCCCTAATGGAAATGCTATACATCCGCAAATCAAATGGGACAAGAGTCACTCTCTACAGGGACCTCAACCTAGCCTGTGACATACACAAAACATGTTGGAGAGACAGCTATATCTCCCAGAAATTGCCACTCCTGTAGAATAATCTCCCACTTCACGTGAATCAGAGCTCCTCAATGAACTTATTTAAGCTCAATCCTTAACAATTAGAAGGGTGACCATAAATTCACCCTGGGGGGGTGGCACCTATGTCTCTCATGGACAACGCATTCGGTGCTGATCATAGAACTGCTCTGCTAACAATGACCATCTACCTATGTTCAATTAGGGTACATTTTTTTCACAGCTAGGCTTATAAAGACCCTAGGGCCATTAGCCTAGTAACCCCCTATGAACCCATCAACTTATGAGCAAACAGATAAAAGAAAATGGTATTTAAGATTTGGTCCTTTTTTCCCCCACATTATTTGTGGCTTTGTCCAGAATTCGTGAACAAAGATGTTGAGAGGTATGTTTGTCTGTTTAGTGTAAAATGTGAGGCTTTCTGACAAATTGTTGTGGATTGCAGTCATTAAATAATCATTAAATAATCTCAAGCAAGGTTTCAGACTTTGTTTGCTGAAACAAAGTGTTTTTTTTTCTATCAACTTTCTAAGTATATAAGATAAACAGTTAAAAATCTCTTCCTGCTTTTTGGGTCATTATCTCTGAGTGGAGCTAAGATGAGCACAGAGAGTTTTCAATGGGGTTCCACTATGTGGTTTTGACAGTAGCAAGCTGAGATACATTTCAAGCCCATTATTAATGAATGTTTTTATTCACTTATTCTCAAGCAGATATCTGAGGTGAACAGTCATGCATGTAGCTGTAATTGATGTGTGTGCATACAAACCTGGTTTCTGTAACCTGCAGTAGTTACTGTGTAAAGGAAAAAAAACTGATTGTAGTAAAGAGGAACATCATCATATGAGCCACACTTTTTCGATAAAAGCCTTGGTTTGGTTGTTTTCTTGACTATTGACAATTTGTTTATTATTTGGCTGAGAATAAACTGGAGAGCCTAAAGTCTAAGATTAATGTTAACATTTCTATTAAGCTTTTTTTCAAGTCACACAGGTGTGAAATGCACTGTTTAGGACTACAGTAATCTGTCTGGTACTCCGTACAAATGGGTAAGACTATGAGTTGCTTTTGTACTGCATGGCCTTCATGTGTCTGCTGTGTGATTATGATCAAGTCACTTCCTCAACAGTGTTTCTGGGCTACTTTTGTAAATGGACATTTGCATCCAGTGGGCTGTACCAAGCCGTTATTGCATATATGCATTGCAGTTGCCTTTTAAATTCCTACATCCTTCACATAGCCACTTATTAGTGCTTCACTATACTAGGTTTGACTTCTGGCACATGTCTGGGTTGCCAGATGCATTTTCAGTAAATGTGAGTTTAAAGTGAAGGTAAGTTTACTATCGCTCATGCTAAGTCTGTTTTCAGTGTGAGGATTTTTGTTTTGATTAGCAATTGGCTGTCAGAGTTTTTGCTGTAAAATTTGAAATAACAGTTTTAAATTAAATCCAAATATAACCACTGCACCACTGTGGCCACCTCCTACACACTTACTGCTAAACACAAATTAAACACACTCACACACACATACACACACAAACACACACACACACACACACACACACACACACACACACACACACACACACACGCTTGCACACTCTGTAAGCTTCTAACTACACACAGCAACCCCTAATCACTACTAGAAGAGACCCAATCCACCACATATATCATGACCCTCCCTTGCATATACACATACAAACACACATAGACACGCGTGCGCGAGCACACACACACACACACACAAACACACACACATGCACACTCTGCAAGCTTTCACGCACACAGCAACCCCAAACACTTACTAGAAGAAAACCAGTCCAATGCACATGTTGTGAGTCTACCTTGCATATACACACACACACACACACACACACACACACACACACACACACACACACACACACACACATACACACACAAGTGCACACACATGATGCTAGTATTCAGTCAGTCACTTCTGAAAACAAAACCCACACACAGACTACAAGCATAATAGACCCCCCCATATACACATGGCTACCTTTCAACCACTTAATCACATAAACAAAACCCACACAGTTTTTAGTTTGTTCACCCATTATTATAAATGTTATTTACAGAAACCAACCTCACAAGCTCTAAACCACACAAGCAAATGTACAAACCTGGCATCTTTGTTATACAGCAACAAGCAATTATTATATGTGACAGATATCATAATCACTTAGACCTGCAAAAAGAAAAAAATTGTGGTATACCTTGAAGTCTCAGAAAAAAAGTATGCAACATATACTGGGTCTAGAACAAACCAAGAAGAAATTTTGCAATCTGGAGGGTGTGATGTTCGGTTCTAACTGGTGGTCTTTTCTTTATACTAGTCTGCTGTTGTGGTTTTTCATTTTCATGCTGCATTTATGGCTAGTGATCCCAACATTGACCTGCCTCACATTTTCCGTGAGTCTAATGTAGATGGGACTCAATGGTCTTTGGACAACTTCTTCCAGAAGAATGGCGTAATCATCATGGTAATGTACAGAATGACAAAGAACTTGCACCTAGGATTTGGGATAAATAGGAGAAAGACCGTAACAAATGGTGTAATAATCCATTTGCTTCTGTTGGTCATAAAATAACCTCATCTCTCTTAGCTGATAATTAGGTGTTGTGTGAGGAGTTGGAAAATTAATGTGGAAAGAGACTTCAGTATTTCTCAATATACAAAGTCTTCAGAGGTATATTGAGTTGGACATTACACCCCATGGCTTAAGTGCTTACAAAAATCTCTCTTCACCTTTTAATTTGCAGAATGAAACTGACAAATTATTTCATCAGCGGTGGGTAGCAGCTATGCACAAGTGTACTCTAGAGTGAATCAATATACTCATAGAGAGAGAAAGGGTGAAGCAGCGTGAACTAAAGGAACAAATTAAAAATATGTGTTCCTCCCTGACATCGAGTTTAAACATGGACTGCCTTGAAAAACTTTTGATGGACATCAATAATAAACTGAAGGTGTATGAAGGGGAAATTGTGGAAAGAAAAAAAAGGAAAGTTTTTGAAAGACCTACGCGATTATGACAATGGTAGAGCCTTCCAGTCACGATCCAGTTGCAAATGGGCAAGAAGTCTTGTGAGATTTGAAGAGGGTGAAAAGAATGGCTGACGGCATGTTAATACATCTTTTTCTATGTCGAATGGATTTAGCTCTTCATGGGAAGGTGATTATGAGGACAGAAATGCTTTTGCCCCATTACCTAAAGCTCAGGAGGAGGAACAGTTCCAGCGTACATTTTGGAGGGAGCCTAACGCAGCAAGACAAGGATTTCAGGGGAGAAAACACCAGAGGGAATCCAGCAATCTAAGTCAAGAGACTCCACAGCAGCAGCAGTATTACAAAACAGGTAAATGGTAACTTACCACTTGCTAATGACTGTGACTCTTATATTGTAAATCTGTCTGGTTATGTCTTAAATAATGCTGAATACGCTGTTTTAAACTGTGGTTTGAAGTTTATACCAATGGTTACACCTAGACTGTATGAAAGCAAAGCTGATATTTTTAGATGTGTTAGAAAATTGTATGTAAAGAATTTTTTTAATAATAATGCTTTTTCTGGTGATAGTGCTTTAAATTGTGATGGAAGTTTAGATGATTCAGTTAATGACAGTTTTTATTCTTGTCACTCAGAGGATGATGTAAATGCCTATATGTTGTTAGATACAAGTAATGTATGTTATAAAAGTATGTTTCTTCCTCCCATTACTCATGAAGGGATCCAGCATTTTTATTCAATGCTAAATTTTGCTGTTGAGAAAAGCTTTTCTGAGTTTAAAACAACTAGTTACAACTTAATAAAAGATGAGTGGAAAATGACTGCCCTGAGTGTCAGAAATGACATTATTTTTAAACTTGCGGACAAGGGCAATAAATTAGTAATTATGGATTATGTTCAATATGCAAATATGTGTAATGAACACCTGAATGATGTTAATACATATGAAAAGGTGGAAACTGAAGCCTATACAACAGCCTTAGATGAAGATGGCGAATTAATGAGAAAAGGATATAGGTTAGGTTATTTTTCTCTTGAGGACATTAAGAAGACGTTTGGTACGGAGGGTTGTAGGATGGCCCATTTCTATTGTCTTCCAAAAATTCACAAATCTTTAACTAATCCCCCTGGTCATCCTATAGTTTCTGGAAAATAATACTTTTTATGTAAAACAGGACAGTTTTTACATTACTTTATTCTACCCAAAGTACAATTATTACCTGCATACATAAAAGATGTATTTGATTTTTTGAAAAAAATTGAGGCTGTTCAATCGAGTGAAAATATGTACTGGATAACTATGATGTGAAAAGCCTCTGTACCAGCATTAGTCATAACTTTGGTTAGAAGCTGTAAGATTCTTTTTAGGACGGTGGACTACATCATTGAATTATTGGACTTTTGTCTGAGAAATAACTTTTTTGAATTTGGTGGCAATCTGTATAGGCAGAAACAAGGTACAGCTATGGGGCAATTTTTGTCCCATCTTATGCTAACCTTAGTATGGGTTTGTTTGAGGATGAATACATATATAGAGCACAATTTTTTCATAAGTATGTGAGAAAGTACTTTAGGTTTACAGATGATTTAATCTTCTTGTGTGATGGTGGTATTAATGAGGTGGATAGTTTTATAAGTGAATTGCACGACAATAAGTTTGGTTTAACATTTGATGGGCTTAAGGTGGGCCAAAGTGTTCCTTATTTAGATAGCCTTCTGGATAGTAGTAAGGATAAGAAAATTCGTACAACAGTATACAGGAAATTTTACAGTGGAATACAATATTTAATGGCCCAAAGTTGCCATCCCCCCATACCATTCAAGCTATACCCTTTGAAGAATTTATACGTTTGTACAGATTATATAATAATGAGGAAGATTATATGACTGAGATGGGTAAAACTGTTTGTATGTTTATAAATCAAGGCTTTAGTAATGAATTATTGGATGTATGTTGGTGTAAGTTTCTAAGGGAGTATATCTCCAAGACATTTGTGAGTGGGTCAGAATTGAAATATTCTTATAGAGGTCAAGAAACTTATAAGAAGGAAAATATATATTTTGTGAATACATATAGCAGCTTTTGTAAGGTTCTTATAAATGTACTAAAATTTTACTGGGGTTATGTTTTGTCCCTTAAAGATTTTAATTAAAATATTAGTGTAGTACCAACTATATCTTATAGAAAAGGTAGGAATCTGAAAGACTTTTTAGTTAAATCTAAATTTGTGATTCATTGTGATACTGTTCAAAAAAGTCTAACACAGTATAGAACTATCCCCCGTGGCAGGTGTAAAGACTGTAAATATATTACAAAGAGCTTCAGAAAAATTAATGGACAATTTTTTCAGGCAAAAGGTTGCTTTTGATGTGTTACTAACAGCATTATTTATGCCCTCAGTTGTCTCTGCAATAAGCTGTACATAGGGGAGAGTAAAAGATCCTTTAAGGTTAGACTGTTGGAACACATAAGGGACATAGCTAGAAATAAAAAAAAAAGCTCAATAGCGGAACATTTTAATCAGGTACATGGGGGTATAAGTGATGGTTTGAGAGGTACTGTGTTAGAAAAAAAGAAATATTTCTATGTATGACAATAATAATATCAAAAATAAATTACTTTTTAAAGAATCTGTGTATATTTTAAAATATGACACTTTGGCCCCTAAGGGTTTAAATATTGAGTTCAACTGGAGATTTAATTGTTTTATTAGTGTGTAATTAGGTTTAATTGTGTAATGGATGGATATATTTAGGCAGGTTGTGTATTTGTGAAGTTGTACTCCTTGAAGGCTTGTGTAGCTGAGACGTCAGAGGAGTAAAGTATGTTGGTTTACTAGCTGGTGGTCTTTTCTTTATATTAGCTTGCTGTTGTGGTTTTTCATCATAATCACTTAGACCTGCAAAAAGAGAAATCCGTGGTATACCTCGAAGTCTCAGAAAAACCCAGTATGCAACCTATACCGGGTCTAAAACAAACCAAGAAGAACTTTTGCAATCTGGAGGGTGTGATGTTCATATCCTAAATTATGTCACTTAATAAAAATTTAACTGTAAAATATAACTGTCCACATATATCCTTTATTGAAACACACAAACAAGTGATCCATTTCAATAAAGGACATTTTTAATTCAACTGTGGACTACTACTACTTTCTATTTGATTATTTTGTAGCATGTATTTTACAGTTCAGTTTTAATTAGGTGAACTAAGTGCATAACATAATTTAGGAACAGAACATAATCACTTAGATCCCCACATGTGCACATACTCTTGATGAACATACAGGTACATGAACTTAATCAACACATATATATCTGATGAGAGTGCACTTTCAACCACTAGAAATGACTCAGCCAGTAATTAATACCAGACCTATAATAAATCAGTTGGCTCAGAGGTTTAAGGCTATGAGCTATAATTCCTGTGGTACAGAGCTTGATTCCCCCAACCCTCATTTACATACTCTATGACATCAAGCATGTCACTTAACCAGACAGTACTTGGGCACAACTGGGAATTTGTGCTAAGCTCCTCAGAGGTCCCTTGGATTGCAAGCCTAGTAAGAGCCTATTAAACTTAGACTGCAATCTTAGTAACGACCTGTCAAATAACACCAAACTAAGTTGCTGCTTTGGAAGGAGTAACTACATTTAAACTATTGACAGATTAATATGCACTTCTACAGAAAACTGTGTTGCAGTACTTCAGGTTATCAAGGGATTACCTGCTCAGATTAAAGCTTTATAGCTGTTTCCATCTGACTGATGTGTGGCATTTATCTGATGTAATTAAACAGACATTTCTAACGTGGATGTATCTTTGACAGTCCCTACTCCGGGCCAGTAATCAAGGATCCTCAATCCTGACCACTGACACCGGTGAGGGAAGGCCACTAGAAAGACAATGGATACATGCAGTATTTTCAGATGCAGCTTTCTGCACCAAGCACAGTTTACCTTAAGAGCACACAGAGAACACACTCTAGATCTTGGGCTAGACTCTCTCTCTCTGTCTCGCTCTCTCTCTCTCTCTCTCTGTCTCCAGGCCCCAATCAAGACTCCACACTGACCACTTTGCAGCTCTGTGTCCCTGTTCTAAGTAGATGACACACACACTTGGATATTTGATTTTCACACACACACACACACACACACACACACACACACACACACACACACACACGCACGCACGCACACACACACGCACACACACACACACACACACACACACCTGGGAAAGGCCGGCACTGATTTACCAGCTGTCCCTCCTCTGCCCAGACTATAAGGTAAGTAGGCTGCCACCAGTCACCCACTTTAAGGCTCTTACAAGGGTGCCCAATTGCACTGAGTAAAATTAATACTAATACAAATGGTAGAGTTTGACTAATGCAGCAAGGCTTTCAGGAGCAGCCACAGTGTTACCAAAATAAGCATAAGTACTCTTAAGATGTTAAAGTATTCTCTAAAAGACCAGCCACAATGAAAGGTATAGAAATATTTAATAATAAATGATAAAATAGAAAACATGAGAATACTGAATATCTAGTTACAATAAACACCAGAAATTCAGCCACAGGAGATATAAAAAATAACACAGCTGGATAGATTCACACAGATGAAGAAACACAATTCTTAACTAGTCTCACTGTATTTTCCTGACTGACAAAACTTATTGTTCCCTAGTTAAGTTACTTACTACAACAAGGCACGATGATGAGTGTTGAGTTGTTTACTACAACAAGGCAAGATGAGGTGTTGAGTTGCTTACTACAGCAAGGCAAGACAAGGTGTTATATTGTATGAAATATCTGTGAGAGATCTTTCCTCTCAGGTTCTGAAGAACAAAGTGCTGCTGCGAGAGTTCTGTCATATCTCTCACTATTATCTAAAAAATCATTTTAGTGCTGGTTACAGAATGACATCACATCTGGCCACCTGGCTCTGGTACACTACATACCCAGAGCTTTGTTAAGAACTGTTGCAGCATCTGAAAGCTATAAAACAATTTCACAAACTTCCACCCTTCCAGGTTAGTAATTACTTCACCCCTAAGGACAATACAGTAAGATTTCTAATCCTGGTTTTCCCAGACATTTTTGTTTCTGGCTGTAATCAGACCTGTAAGATAAAATACTTATGGCCTAAACCAACCCATTTAATTTTCAACCTATTTTTTTCAAAATTAGCTGGACTGAGATTAATCTCTTCACTTCCAAAATTCTCTTTTAAAACACATACATTTAATCAGTTGTAATAATATTGTCTGACATACATGTACATCTTTTTTCTGTCCAGCAGGCCCACTGTCGATGCATTTTTAACACAAGCAACTTTAAAAATATGTTTTTAACACAAATCAGTATAATAGTCAAATGGCATAAATTCTTTACAAAACTCCAGCAAGCTATGCTGGTATATGTTATACATGCACTGCCCTACACTCCCTGGCACAGATGGCACTACTTCATATCATCACACACACACACCCCCCCCCACCCCACTTTGAAAACTCAAGATAATTTTTCAAGTGACTCTGCAAAAGCACTGCTTGAGGGAAATGGGCCTGTCTGGGAACACATTAACCTATACCCTGTCTTGAGAGCCCACCTGCATTGCCATTGCTGATCCTACTATTGTGCTGCACTGTCATATCATATGCCTGCAACCCTAGGCTCCACCTTAATAACTTGGCATTTTGCTGGCTGGCACGATGTAGCCATGTTAAGGGATTTTGGTCTGTAATCACAGTGAATTTCCTTCCATACGGATGTGGCTGAAGTTTCTGCAGTGCCCATACTAGGGCTAGACATTCTTTTTCTATAGCTGTGTTACATTCCTCTCTGAGGTGGAGTCTACATCTGAGATATACAACTGGGTGATGAGATATACAACTGGGTGCTCCTCTCCCTCTGAGGAAACCTGCCTGAGGACAGCCCCAACCCCGTGGTTTGAAGCATCCACTTGCACAAGTTCTTTGCTGTAATCTGGATTGGCTAACAAAGGCATTTCTCCCAAAGCCCCTTTAAGCTTTTGGAATGCCTGCCATCCACTGCAAATACTCACCACCAGATCCTCCCTGTCATGATAAGGCTTCATCATACTAACATGGTACAATTTGTGCTCTGCCTCTTGCCTAGCAGGTTATTGTGTCTGACAGGAATGAGCACCACAACCTGCTGTCATCACAGCTCAGTCTCAGGCTCAAGCATTCCTGTCATGCCAGACCTTTCTCTGCTTTTGGATTCCCTCCAGGTTCTCCTTGGCCAAGCCCATGAGCTCCCTAAGCCTTGGCCAGAGGTTTAAGACATATGTCACAACAGACACCTTTGGAGATTCACACTCACCCTCCCACTCATCACGAATCAAATCTAAAGGGACCCTCACCTATGCCCATACAGCAACTCAAAGGGTGAAAAACCTATAGATTCATGGGGTACTTCTTTGTATGCAAACAGTAGATGGGGCAAATATTTGTCCCACTCTCTCTCAAACTGGTCTGCAAATGCCAGTAGCATGGTCTTTAGTGTAGATATTAACCTCTCCACAAGACCATTAGTCTGGGGGTAGGGGTGGTCTTTAGGTGCTTCACCCCACAGTGCTTCCACAGACAAGCCATCAGGTCTTGCATGAAATTGGCACCTCTGTTACTCAGTAATTCTCTTGGGAAATCTACCCTGCTGAAAATTTCTAACAAAGCATTTGCCACTTTTTCTGCCTTGATGAAGAACAGAGCCACTGCCTCAGGGTATATAGTAGCATAATCTACTACCACCAGGATATATGTATTCCCTGTGAAACTTGGGGTACTCAGAGGCCCCACAATATCCATAGCTACCCTCTGAAATGGCTCCTCAGTCACAGGCAAAGGCATCAAAGCAGCTTTGACCTTGTCTCCTGCCCTGCCTACCTTTTGGCACTCCTCACAGGTCCTGCAGTACCGTGTTACATCTCTTGCAATCCCACACCAATAAAAGGTCTGCATAATATGTCTCGTGGTATGCTTTATGCCTATATGACCTGTAAAAGTAATGTCATGGGCTATGGCTAGAAGTGCCAGATGGTAGGCTGTGGAAACTACCAACTACTGTATTACCTCACCCTCTAGCCCACCCTCAGGGGTCTGCTCTCTATACAGTAACCGTTTGTTCCAGTATACAGACTCCCGTTTTCCTTGAAAATCAGGTGTCTCCTTAGCTACCTCCTTCATGCCTCGTAAGGTAGGGTCTAAAAGCAGAGCCTGTCTCAATCCTACCTTTGTGACCCTTCCCAGCTCCCTTTCCACCAGAAGCCTGGTCTCTTCTAACAGCAGTGCCTTACTGTCAGCATGGGTACTACCACTTACTTCTGCCCTTACAGTCACCCTGTCCACTGGAACATCAGTACCTACCAGCAGCTGTGGCTCTCTTTCAGGGTCACTGCTACAGGGTAGCTCCATCTCTGAAATAGCCACATCACCAACCCAAGCTTCAGATGTGGGGGTTTGTCTTGGTCTACCCCATCTTACCACACCCACATGTCTGTCTACAAGCCTAACTGCATGTAACCACATGCACACATTGCACTGCATTATCAAAATCATTCACTATCAAGACATCTGCAGGGATATCGTCAAACACACCTACCTGCTTGCTTCCTTTTCTACTCTCCCAGTCAAGGTGAACCCTAGCCAAAGGTATTTGGAATGGAGTCACTCCTAAACCTATGACTGGAGTGGACTGAGCAAGCAAGTACTGCTCCTCTTTAACCACTTCAGGCTTTACAATGGTTAACAACAGTTATGTCAAAAGTTATGTCTCTCTTAGCAGTGGCCTGTCTTCCCTCTATTAAGATGGGATACAAACACCTGTGATAGTTTTGTACCCCTGTTTTCTCCAGACAACTTATCACTGGCATGCTGTTATTCATACTTGTTGGCTTCCTCACCCTTTGTTACTCACCTTGCTTCAGTGGACATTTGTATGCTACATGGCCCCTCTGGTTACATTTAAAACATCTAATCCTTAATCCTGGCCGTGTACCTGAACTAGTGGCTTCCCCTGTTACTTGTAGACTCTGTTGGGATGGTTTGGCTGCCCACCATGGGTTTCCTTATATCCACGTGCAGCACTGGGTATCCCCTTCTTGTGCAGTGGTGCCTTGCTTGCTAAGTAGACATTCCCTTTTCTCCCTAGTTCATCTGCAGAGTTACACTCCCGGTCTGCCAACCAGATTCTCATGCCCACAGGCAAAGTGCTAAGAGCATGATCCCTCACCAAAAGGTCTGTCAGCCTTTCAAAAGTGGTGACCTGACACCCACTCACCCACATATGAAAATAAGTGGTTAACCCAGCAATATAATCACACACTTTCATCTGCCTTGCGTCTATGCTCACGAAACATTTTTTCTGTAAGCTTCAAGTGTTAACTTTAAACATTCCAATAAACATTGTTTAACTTTATCATATTTTAAACAATCAGTATCAGACAATTTAAAAACAGCAGTTACAGCTTTACCATGGAGTAAGGGGGTCAGGAACTGTACCCAGAGCCCTTGGTCAACATTATACTGTTTACATACTCTTCCAAATCTGTGAATAAAACTATCAAAATTATCACCCTCTGTAAATTGTAGAAGAAGTTTACTGAACGTTATTATTTCTGGGGTTCAGTTATTCCCTTCCCCATTACCTCCATGACCCTGGCAAAGAGTCAGCATCTCCTTCTCATGTTGGCACTGTTTCTCCTTTTCTTCACCCTCCAAACACAGCAGCCTCTCTTTTTCTTCAACCTCCAAACACCGCAGTCTCTCTTTCTCTTCAACTTCCAAACACTACAGACTCTCTGCTGATTCTAATTCTAAATGTTTGGTCCCCATTTCAAGTCTCTTTAATTCCAGAAAGGTTTTTACGTCCCTGAGGAAAAGGTAAACTGTCCTGTTTATGAAGGCTGCATATCCCCATCACCAGGCTGGTTGTCTTCCTAGTTGCTGATCCATGCCGTAGCTGTCATTAAAGCTGAAATCACTGTCCTTTGGCTTTGCACACCTTGGCCAACTGGCTTTTTGTCAGCTTGTCATAATCCTCTGCTGACATCTTTCCCAGCTTTTCCTGACTAAACTAAACTAACAAAAATAAATAAAAACGGTTGTGAAAATGAAACTATTGTTTGTTTACCTTGTGACTACTGAGAGTGCACACACCTTCAGTGGCAACTGCCCCCAGGCTACTGAAGTTCAATTAATACCTCACCCAGCTGCCACCAGTATGAGATTATACCTACTCCGGGGCCAGTAATCAAGGAGCCTCAATCCTCACCACTGACACCAGTGAGGGATGGCCACTAGGAACAAAAATGGATGCACACAGTATTTTTATATGCAGCTGTCTGCACCAAACACAATTTCCTTTAACAGCACACAGGGAGCACACTCCAGACTTGGGGATGGATTCTCTGTCTCTCTCTCTCTCTCTCTCTCTCTCTATCCAAACCCCAACAAGACTCCACACTGACCACTTTGGAGCCCTGAGTCCCTGTTCCAAGCAGCTGACACACACACTTGAATATCTGATTTACACACACATACACACATACACATACAAACACACACACACACACACACACACACACACACACACACACACACACACACACACACACACACACACACACACACACACACACACATACTCGCTCTCTCTCTCTCCCTCTCTCTCTCTCTCTCCTGGGAAAGGCTGGCACAGATTTACCAGCTGTGCCCCCTCTGCCCAGACTAATACAAATAGCAGAGTCTGACAAATGCAGTAAGGCTTTCGGAAACAGTGACAGTGTCACTAAAATAAGCATAACTACCCTTAAGGTGTTAAAATTGTTCTCTAAAAGATCAGCCACAATGAAAGGTAGAGAAATATTTAATAATAAATATTATCTAATTATAATAAACACCAGACTTTCAGTCACAGGCTATATAAAAAATAACACAGTTGAATAGATTCACAGAGACGCAGCAAAACAATACTTAACTAATCTCACAATATTTTCCTGACTGACTAAATAATTACTGTTCCCTAGTTAAGTTACTTACTACAGCAAGGTAAAATGATAAGTGTTGAGTTGCTTACTACAGTAAGGCAAGATTAGGTGTTAGGTTGTGTGACACATCTGTGAGAGATCTTTCCTTTCAGGTTCAAAGAACAAAGTGCTGGTACACTAGTTCTGTCATATCTTTCACTAATATCTAAAATCTCATTTCAGTGCTGATTATAGAATGATATCACATCTGATCACCTGTCTCTGGTACAATACACACCCAGAGCTTTGCTAAGATCTGTTGCAGCATCTGAAAGCTATAAAACAATTTCAAAAATGTCCACCCTTCCAGGGTAGCAATTAGTTCACCCCTAAGGACAATACAATAAGATTCCTAGACCTGGTTTTCCCAGACATTTTTGTCTTTGGCTGCAATCGGACCTATAAGATAAAATCTTTATGGCCTAAACCAACCCATTTTATTTTCAACTTATTTTTCAAAATGAGCTGGATTAAGATTAACCTCTTCCCTTCCAGAATTCTCTGCTAAAACATATACATTTAATCAGTTATAATAATACTGTCTGACATACATTTATATCTCTTTTCTGTCCAGCAGGACACACTATTGATGAATTTTTAACACAAGCAACTTTACTAATCCGTATGATAGTCAAATGACATAAAAGTGTTTATAAAATTCCAGCTAGCTATGCTGGCATATGTTACACGTGCACTGCCCTACTTCTGCCCTTACAGTCACCCTGTCCACTGGAACATCAGTACCTACCAGCAGCTGTGGCTCTCTTTCAGGGTCACTGCTACAGGGTAGCTCCATCTCTGAAATAGCCACATCACCAACCCAAGCTTCAGATGTGGGGGTTTGTCTTGGTCTACCCCATCTTACCACACCCACATGTCTGTCTACAAGCCTAACTGCATGTAACCACATGCACACATTGCACTGCATTATCAAAATCATTCACTATCAAGACATCTGCAGGGATATCGTCAAACACACCTACCTGCTTGCTTCCTTTTCTACTCTCCCAGTCAAGGTGAACCCTAGCCAAAGGTATTTGGAATGGAGTCACCCTAAACCTATGACTGGAGTGGACTGAGCAAGCAAGTACTGCTCCTCTTTAACCACTTCAGGCTTTACAATGGTTAACAACAGTTATGTCAAAAGTTATGTCTCTCTTAGCAGTGGCCTGTCTTCCCTCTATTAAGATGGGATACAAACACCTGTGATAGTTTTGTACCCTGTTTTCTCCAGACAACTTATCACTGGCATGCTGTTATTCATACTTGTTGGCTTCCTCACCCTTTGTTACTCACCTTGCTTCAGTGGACATTTGTATGCTACATGGCCCCTCTGGTTACATTTAAAACATCTAATCCTTAATCCTGGCCGTGTACCTGAACTAGTGGCTTCCCCTGTTACTTGTAGACTCTGTTGGGATGGTTTGGCTGCCCACCATGGGTTTCCTTATATCCACGTGCAGCACTGGGTATCCCCTTCTTGTGCAGTGGTGCCTTGCTTGCTAAGTAGACATTCCCTTTCTCCCTAGTTCATCTGCAGAGTTACACTCCCGGTCTGCCAACCAGATTCTCATGCCCACAGGCAAAGTGCTAAGAGCATGATCCCTCACCAAAAGGTCTGTCAGCCTTTCAAAAGTGGTGACCTGACACCCACTCACCCACATATGAAAATAAGTGGTTAACCCAGCAATATAATCACACACTTTCATCTGCCTTGCGTCTATGCTCACGAAACATTTTTTCTGTAAGCTTCAAGTGTTAACTTTAAACATTCCAATAAACATTGTTTAACTTTTTCATAGTTTAAACAATCAGTATGAGACAATTTAAAACAGCAGTTTTTTTACAGCTTTACAATGGAGAAAGGGGGGGTCAGGAACTGTACTCAGAGCCCTTGGTCAACATTATACTGTTTACATACTCTTTCAAATCTGTGAATAAAACTATCAAAATTATCACCCTCTGTAAATTGTAGAAGAAGTTTACTGAACGTTATTATTTCTGGGGTTCAGTTATTCCTTCCCATTACCTCCATGACCCTGGCAAAGAGTCAACATCTCCTTCTCATGTTGGCACTGTTTCTCCTTTTCTTCACCCTCCAAACACAGCAGCCTCTCTTTTTCTTCAACCTCCAAACACCGCAGTCTCTCTTTCTCTTCAACTTCCAAACACTACAGACTCTCTGCTGATTCTAATTCTAAATGTTTGGTCCCCATTTCAAGTCTCTTTAATTCCAGAAAGGTTTTACGTCCCTGAGGAAAAGGTAAACTGTCCTGTTTATGAAGGCTGCATATCCCCATCACCAGGCTGGTTGTCTTCCTAGTTGCTGATCCATGCCGTAGCTGTCATTAAAGCTGAAATCACTGTCCTTTGGCTTTGCACACCTTGGCCAACTGGCTTTTTGTCAGCTTGTCATAATCCTCTGCTGACATCTTTCCCAGCTTTTCCTGACTAAACTAAACTAACAAAAATAAATAAAAACGGTTGTGAAAATGAAACTATTGTTTGTTTACCTTGTGACTACTGAGAGTGCACACACCTTCAGTGGCAACTGCCCCCAGGCTACTGAAGTTCAATTAATACCTCACCCAGCTGCCACCAGTATGAGATTATACCTACTCCGGGGCCAGTAATCAAGGAGCCTCAATCCTCACCAGTGAGGGATGGCCACTAGGAACAAAAATGGATGCACACAGTATTTTTATATGCAGCTGTCTGCACCAAACACAATTTCCTTTAACAGCACACAGGGAGCACACTCCAGACTTGGGGATGGATTCTCTGTCTCTCTCTCTCTCTCTCTCTCTCTCTCTCTATCCAAACCCCAACAAGACTCCACACTGACCACTTTGGAGCCCTGAGTCCCTGTTCCAAGCAGCTGACACACACACTTGAATATCTGATTTACACACACATACACACATACACATACAAACACACACACACACACACACACACACACACACACACACACACACACACACACACACACACACACACACACACACACACACACACACACTCTCTCTCTCTCTCTCTCTCTCTCCTGGGAATGGCTGGCACAGATTTACCAGCTGTGCCCCCTCTGCCCAGACTAATACAAATAGCAGAGTCTGACAAATGCAGTAAGGCTTTCGGAAACAGTGACAGTGTCACTAAAATAAGCATAACTACCCTTAAGGTGTTAAAATTGTTCTCTAAAAGATCAGCCACAATGAAAGGTAGAGAAATATTTAATAATAAATATTATCTAATTATAATAAACACCAGACTTTCAGTCACAGGCTATATAAAAAATAACACAGTTGAATAGATTCACAGAGACGCAGCAAAACAATACTTAACTAATCTCACAATATTTTCCTGACTGACTAAATAATTACTGTTCCCTAGTTAAGTTACTTACTACAGCAAGGTAAAATGATAAGTGTTGAGTTGCTTACTACAGTAAGGCAAGATTAGGTGTTAGGTTGTGTGACACATCTGTGAGAGATCTTTCCTTTCAGGTTCAAAAGAACAAAGTGCTGGTACACTAGTTCTGTCATATCTTTCACTAATATCTAAAATCTCATTTCAGTGCTGATTATAGAATGATATCACATCTGATCACCTGTCTCTGGTACAATACACACCCAGAGCTTTGCTAAGATCTGTTGCAGCATCTGAAAGCTATAAAACAATTTCAAAAATGTCCACCCTTCCAGGGTAGCAATTAGTTCACCCCTAAGGACAATACAATAAGATTCCTAGACCTGGTTTTCCCAGACATTTTTGTCTTTGGCTGCAATCGGACCTATAAGATAAAATCTTTATGGCCTAAACCAACCCATTTTATTTTCAACTTATTTTTCAAAATGAGCTGGATTAAGATTAACCTCTTCCCTTCCAGAATTCTCTGCTAAAACATATACATTTAATCAGTTATAATAATACTGTCTGACATACATTTATATCTCTTTTCTGTCCAGCAGGACACACTATTGATGAATTTTTAACACAAGCAACTTTACTAATCCGTATGATAGTCAAATGACATAAAAGTGTTTATAAAATTCCAGCTAGCTATGCTGGCATATGTTACACGTGCACTGCCCTACTCTCCCTGGCACAGATGGCACTACCTCATATCATCACATCATGTTATTTATTTTATTTTATTTACATTTGTTAACTGGGGTAGTCTGATGGGGATGATAGACCCTCATCAGTGGAGTTCCACTGAGAAAAAGGCCAAGGTACTAACATATACCTAAGAAAACAGCAATAATCATACGAGTAATGCTATACAACAACAGTAAATAAATTCTGGGTATACTTCATTATGGTGCAGCAAGTTCAACACATTAACCATATTTTATCATTTTACAGGGAGTGGAAGAACTTGCAGGTGTACAACTTATTTTTCCTTACAATAAAATTGAGCTTTATAAAAAAAAACTACCATAGGCATCAGCTGGTATATGTAATGTAGCACATATTTTATCAGCAACACATTGTCGAAATAAGCAAAAAAAAAAAACGTGTGACCTAGATGGCCCAGGATCAATTAGAGGCTTGGGTTCTGGAATTTCCAAGTTGGGGGAGGGGATAGTAGTGAGAAGCCAATACTAGCTCACCCATCCAAAGGTGAAGAAGGTGGTTTGGCATGCTGTAATAACAACACCAACTGCAGAAAGAGTTTGCAGCACATGCCATGGACAAACCTAGCACTGCCAAGCTGTGCCTAAATGGCAGCCTTCATGAGGAATGGGTAGAAATGTGCAAGCCCACAGTGAAAGATATATCAAGCCCTCATATCAGCCAATGAGAAAAAGGTTAGGCCAAGAAATGGAAGTACCCATCTTGGCTGCCAGATGATGGCCACTCTACAGACAGCATTTACCACAGTTATAGTGAACAAATAGGCATTTAACAATGGTTAGGGAGTTGTCAAGCAAAGGTGCAGAAAAAGGGTAGAAGAATGCCAACTACAGAGAAAGAAAGTCATTTATATAAATCTAACCCCCAGAAGTGAGTATCAGTGTTTCACATCCATGAAAGATAACTGGTTTCTCATTATGGCCTAAGCCACACCGCTCTACTAATACTTATCTTGAATTTCACCCATGATAATGCCTGCACAAAACATATTAAAAAAATAAACATAAATAACATGTTCTCCCTGTGATCCACACAATAGCATGGACAATTCTCTGTCACTGCAAAGGCAATTCCCAGGATTTAATAACCTCCATGCAGGAATAGTGCTATTCCTGCATGGAGTGGTTTGTGTCTGTGTAGCCACAGCAGTGCACCTTGCATATTCATGAAGGCAAGCTGCTGGCTAGGCTAAATGGACACGTACCGTGAACGAGTGCAGGGGGCGTGTTTAAGTACTGCACGGACTACGAACACTCCCCCTGTACTCAGAAAGTTTAATACGGCACTTTCTAAACATGATCTGGCATAATATTAGAGAATTTATCTAATATTATGCCAGTATTTCAGTGTATGCAGACATTGAAATGAAATAAATGAACATGTCAGTGTCCACGGACATTGAAATACATACAGCAGTAGGAAAGCAATGCAGGGAGTGTGTGACAGGTTTTGTGACACACACCCTGCATTGTAAAAGTGCTGTACAACAACTCACAACCTGCTAAAGCAGGAAATGTGTACAAAGGCACAAATAATGGGGAGGATAAAGTCCTAAAAAGGGGCACATCTTAAATATTGTCCTCACAGACTTAGAAAGTTGATAGAAAACAGGTCATGCATTAGCAGAAATGTCCAAAAGATAGAAGTCTGAAAGTCAAATGTATGCCAGTATTCCCTGACAGCAGTCCATATGGACAAAAGCACAAATAATGGGGGGGGGGGCAAAGCACTAAAAAGGAACACTAATTAAATATTGCCCTCACAAACTTAGAAAGTTGATCCACTAAGCATTGCTTAAACATCCCATAGAAGATACATAGAAATATACAGGGGAAAGTCTTAAAGTGAGATTGTGTAGTGGTTAGAGTCCTGGCTTTACATATAGACATTCACGGTTTGAGTACCAAGACAGACAAGTTGTTTTTATATGGAAAAGCAGTGTTACAATTATTTTTTAAAGTTAAAGTATGTAGTAACTGTTTTTTTATCAACCAGGGTAGTGTAGCTGGTGTAAAATGAAAGTTTGAGTGCATGTAACATGTGAAATCACCCAAGTATACACAAGTGTCCCATACAGCATAGTCACACCCCTTGTTAATGTAATGAAAGTACATAGAGGGATGTCATGTAAAGTAAATCATATACATCTACTAAATGAAGCCATTATCCTGATATTTATTTAAAATGAAATATGAGCAATGGTCAGCAATGCCCAGCTATGCTTACCAGGTTTAAGCATTGCTTACATGTAATTGCTAAGCAGCAAGTAGCTCAACTAAGCGAATCTGTCCACTGTTAAGCAGTGCTCAACAATTACCCCTTTAAGCACTGTTCAACCCAGCTTAGTGGGTTTGCTCATTGTTAAGCTGTGCTCAGCATTTTCAAAATGGTTCAATGATGGCAAGGGGTGGGAATATGGCCTTATTTAAACCTTGCAGGTGGGAATACAGCCAGAACCTGTTTAGTTTGTTCTCTGCAGGAACATGTCTGGTGTTGGAGAGGGAGTGCGCTTTTGGGCTCAATGCTGGAGCATTCAGGAGTCCAGGGTCATGCCTGGACTCCTTGTCGAAATTCGAGACACTGCTGCAGGGCAAGTACCAGGGCTCACAGTACAAAATGGAGGCCTTGGACCATCTCACACATGATCTCACCATTGCTACTGGCACCACCAGACTGGTGAGCAGGTATGGCACCACTATGCTCACATAAAGTGGAGGAAGAGGGCACTCTTGGCCCAGTGGATCCAAGATGCATGGGCACGGAATGCTCCAATAGTGAGTAAGTATCACTATCAAGTAGTTTGTAGCAAATACTATCCTGAGAATGTGCTAGACAGGTATGCATAATGTTTGTTTCTCTCCCCTACAGCTGCAGCAGACAAGGCTATGAACATTAAAGCCCATGGTGACAAACAGTCAGGATTGGTAGAAAAACAACCCCATAAATCATGGGGTTTTATTAGTTGTTCTTCTACCAATCCTGACTGTTTTTATATTATTTAAACTGTTTTTTTTTAAGAAAGCTCTTTGTTCTGATGAAGTCAACTGTGTTTGATGAAAGCGCTCAACTGATTTTATTACAATAAACAAACTTGAGACCGACTACCTGGGTGCTTATTCCTGTTTCACTTGTTTTGGTAAGCACTTTTACACCACTAATTTGTTTCAAAAGTCTATTTTGTGGTGTTTTGGGCATCATGGATTCTCCTGAACCATTGGACTTTTCGCCAGTAATTGATTCTGGGCATACCCTGGAGCTTTTGGAGCTCAAAAGGAATGTAGCTGAGTTGAAGGGCGAGTTAACTCAGCTTATTGAATTATTTTCACAAAAACAAAGCATCCAGAGCAGTTTGTATGTTTCCGGGAACTGAGTGGAGGTTGCACAAATGAATGGAACTGGTTTCTGTTCTCAAGGCAATGGAAAATCTACAAATGGATTGGGCAGCTGTTCGCATGCCTTGGGGAGGTGTGGTGATGTCATTGCAGTAGCCAAGGTCCATCATGGTGACGAAAATCATTTTTTTTCCCTGTAACGGGGATCCTTCTTCTCATTCCAACCACCACAACAGCTCGAGGAAGGATTTAGGCACTAATTGTGCCATTTATTTTAGGAAAGATGTTGATTTTATTTTAGATGGTGTTTCTGAGCAGCTGCAACAGGTGGAAAACAAAGAAACAGGTACTAGCAATTCTACTCATGATTTAACTCAATCAAAAATGATCAATTGTAGCTTGGGAGATATAAGTAAGAGTAACAATGTGCTCTCTGAGCAGAGAGTTACTTTTAACGGGCATTCAACTTGTTCAAGAACTGACAATAATAACTGTAACCAAGATACAAGGGGGACTAATTGCAAATATGGTGCCTTGCTTAAAAAGAACTTTGTTTTTAATGAACAACAAAAGGCACAAGGGACAATGGCTGCTAAGGACAATAGTGACATCAATAGCTACAAATCTTTGAAAGACATGATATACATGTTTGAGAAGAAACTGTTTAAATTTAAAATGTCCCAAATGGAAATTGTTTATTTCAAGGAATGTATACGTTTGCAAGTGGTACCACAGGGGTTACGGGTTTACAAATTCCCATTCGGTTTATGCTATGATGCTGATATTATTGGGGATTTTGTTAAACTCTTTGATAAATGGGGGCTTGAATTATTAAATAAAGTTGTGCATTTTCAAGAACAAATGGAAACTAGGCTACAAAAAGAAGTAGAAGTTTTGAATGTTATGATTTTAAATGATTTGTTGTTCTCTCAATACGAAGGGCTTTATAACAAAATAATTGACAGAGTAGAGAAAAAAATACAATAACATTTTTTATAAAAAAAAAATCAAGGAAGTTAGATAGGGACCTTAAGCAATACAAAAACAACAAAGTGTACCCTACTAACAAACTGGTTTTGAGTTATAACAATTCTGCTAAAAGTGGATTTTATCCACAATTTGATGGTGAGAACAGGGCTATGCCTATTACAGATGTAGATGGTAACAATGGCTATTTTGAAGAAGAGCAGATGGTAGATTGTCCAGAACAGCAGGATTTTCCAGCTTTAAGACACTCGGAAAGAATAGCAAACAGGAATTAAGGAAGACAGCCTGCCTACAGCCAAGTGACACAATATCAGAAGGGTTTTCCCAGATGGCAGAGGGGGAGGAATCAATACTAGGGAATGAGAAGCAACATATTCTTCATACTTCTCATGGCTTTAATATTTACAATTATACTGATAGGCCTATTACAGAGGAATGTTTTACACTATTTTCAAAAGGGTTCAAGTTTGTTCCCACCAAAATTCTGATATTGCATAGGTATTAATAGATGTACAGTTATACTTAAAGAAATTGAACCTGAAAGTCCTATTTGGGAAAAAGGATGGTGGTATCAAAACAAATGAAAAGAAAAATGTTTTTTAAAAAAGTAGTGTCTTTAACCCCCCCACACACACACACACCTTGGTAGCTATCTTTGAGAAAGCGGTCAGGGATGACCTTTACAAAATGTGGGGGGAAAAAAGAAAGTTTTTTTCAACCTTAGTCTAAAGGAAAGGAGGCTCATTCAAGAATTAAGAGAGGACAAAAGTATTTGTATTATGACTCCAGACAAAGGTGGAGGTATTATAGTTTTTAATTCTGAGGATTATACTAATGTAATGCAGGACATTTTGCTTAATGTTGACAATTATTCCCAAGTCTCCAAAAACCAAATACATATTTCTTATGAACGTATTAACAGCTTTTTATATGAATATATATTAGATCAAAGAATTTCTAAAGAGAATTATGATTTTATTTCCAATACACATCCCAAAGTACCGGTTATGTTGGGATACCAAAGGTACACAAGAATCTTGTCCCCCCCCTGTTTAGGCCAATAGTAGCAGCTGGTGGGTCTAAAACACACAATTTAGCTGCCTATGTAGACAGGATGATTAAGCATATTGTGGAAGAAGTGCCACATCTGGTAAAAGATTCTTGGGATTTCTTGGGGCAATTGAAACCAGAATTGTGGTCCCCAGGAGTTATTTTTTGACTATTGATGTCCAAGATCTTTTTTCTTGTATTCCCAAACAAGAAGGATTAGCATTATTTGAGGAGATACTTTTCACCTGTTCCCACCTACAACATGAACAAATTACTATGATATGTGAGATCATGGCCCTTATTCTTGAAAATAATTTCATTTTTTTTGAGGGGCAATATTTCCAGCAGGTAAAGGGTGTAGCCATGGGGGCCGCTTGCACCCCCATTTATGCTAACCTTGTGTTGTTGGGTTGGGAACTGGAACACATTTTTAAGAGTGAATATTTTTGAGAGATTCTTTCTTACAATAGGTTTTTGGATGACATTTTTATTTTGTGGAAAGGTAAAAAATACACTATACCTGCTTTCACTGAGTACCTTAATAATACCACCACCTTTTTAAAAGTTACCTATGAATATCATGACAAGGAAATACATTACCTTGACACAAATATAGTTAAGGGGAAAGAAGGTTTCATTTCCCGGATATATTGTAAAAAAACTTTCTGTAACAGTTATTTACACTACAATAGCCATCACTCATTGTTTCAGAAGAGGAGCATTATTAAAGACCAAGCCATTAGGATAGTCAGGATGACTTCTCAAAAAGAGGATGTGGTAAAGGAATATGCATATTTGAAGGAAATGTTTTTTAGATAGGGGTTACCCTAGTGATTTTATTGATACCACCCTGAGTGAAGTTTTGGATGAATGGGGTAAAAAATATACGTCACTCTTAGGTAGGGGGTTAATCAAAACACCCCAGCCTGGTTTAACTGTAGATGGTGAGGCAATTACTGATTTTCAGCAAGCCTGTGTTATCCAATATAGTCCCCTATACAATGGGGTAAAACATTTTTAATAAAAATTGAAGTATTTTTAAAACTAACAATGAAGTGTATCAAGTTTTGGGTGAAAAACCCACTTTTTCAACTAAAATAGGACCTCATTTAAAATTTAGAGAGGCAAATTAACAATGGTGGAGCTAATAAGAACTCAAATGGAACCAGACCCTGTGGCAGATACTCCTACTGCCAATATATTTTACAGGGTACATCCATTACTTTGGCTAATCGAAATGGCAATACTTTGTTTTTTAAGAAAGGTAATTGTTTCACTAGTAAACTAGTATATCTTGCGAAATGTAACACGTATTGTATTTTATGTTGGAAAAACTGAGAGGCCTCTTAAATCCAGAATATATGAGCATTTATATAATGTAAAAAATAAGAAAGAAACTAATGCTCTGTTTACATTGTAAAAACTTTTCTGGTTTTAAGTTTGCCATTTTGGATGTTGTGCAGATAGATTCTAGAGGGGGGATTGGCAAAATGCATTGTGTAAAAAAGAATTGTTGTAGCAGTTAAGGTTGGCTGCTAATATATACCCTGGGCTGAATGATTATATGACTATCTTGTCAGTTTTAAAAGAAAAGGCAGGACAAGTCTAAGCCTTTCTTATTACACCATCCTGAAAGTGAATAATATTTATCACATGGTTTTTGCTAATTTATTTTAAATATTAATATTCATTAGCTATGCTGATTTATGTGTTTATTGGTTGTTTTTCTACCAATCCTGACTGTTTTAACATTATTTAAACTGCTTTTTTAAGAAAGTTCTTTGTTATGATGAAGTCAACTGTGTTTGATGAAAGCACTCAACTGATTTTATTACAATAAATGGACTTGAGACTGACTACCTGGGTGCTTATTCCTGAAATGTGAAATATATACAGCACTAAAATCTGAACCCTGAATAGTAACGTGTAAATTTTCAAATTGTGTTCCATCCAACATTGCCTTGGGTTAAAGTTTTCTTTCCAGATTGTAGTAATCCAAAGGATTAATGCACAGTACAATAACTGTCATGCATCACAGGATTATAAGGTCAGACTGTCTAAATCACATACTATTAGGCAGAAACCAGTGAAACTAGAAACTTTTAGTTATGTACTTACCATAACTTTAGATGTATGGGATCCATCTCGCCTACATTCTCTACAGATGGGATCAGCTCTGACTCGGCCGCTATACAATAGAACGCAGTCTCTTATTGGCTGAGTTACCTCATATCCCAGGATGCACCAGTACTGCTTCCCCAGATCTTGTTTGTCCGCACACATGCTCACAGAAACAGACTATTGTTATAACATTCTCAGGTCTTTCAAGAGAGGAAAGGAGTTCAATTTCGGATCGTCCGCTCTCTCCTGGTCTACGAGGCAGGGGGAAGGAGGGTGGGTTATTAGGAATGTAGGCGAGATGGATTCCATACATCTAAAGTTATGGTAAGTACATAACTAAAAGATGTAATGTGATCCTATCTCGCCTACATTCTCTACAGATGGGACAGCGTCCCTAGCACCTAATTCCTGGGTGGCTCACTGGAAAACACTCCTGAGAACCGTGGAACCGAAGGAAGCTCGACCCCTAGATGCCACATCCAATTTGTAGTGAGAAATAAAGGTGTGTGAAGAAGACCACGTAGCAGCCGCACAAATGTCACTAATAGAGAGCTTGGAATGAAAGGCTGCCGAAGTGGCCATAGCCCTAGTAGAATGAGCTTTCACTGGAACTATAAGCTCCTTATTTGAAATGAGATAAATATGATTGATACAGTCCCTGATCCACTTGGCAATAGTGACTTTTGTGACGGCTTTGCCTAATATACTATCCGAAAAGGACACAGACAGTTGATCTGATTTTCGTGCTTGGTGTGTCCTATCCAAATAGAAACGTAATTGTCTGTGTACGTCCAAGCTGTGAAAAGTATATTCAGCTCTGTTCGAATACTTAGGGAAGAAGACCGGTAGTTCCAGTGATTGTTGTAAACAAAAGTTAGAACAAACCTTTGGTATAAAAGATGGATTTGGTCTAAGAGATACTCTTTCCTTGTGAAATACCAGGTATGGTGGTTTGACACATAGGGCTTGAAGTTCTGAAACTCACCTGGCTGATGTAATAGCAACTAGAAGAGCAGTCTTCCAAGAAAGAAATTTCAGATCACAAGTTGCTGCCGGCTCAAAGGGAGATGAGGTTAATGCACCTAACACCACGTTAAGGTCCCACGGAGGTGCAGGTTGAGATATAGGGGGTCGTAGAAGCCAAGCTCCTTTAATAAAGGCTTTGCACAGCTTGTTGCTCATTAAAGGTGGTTCTACGCTCTCATGAAAATTGGAAATAGCCGCCAATTGCACTTTGATGGTAGACACTGAGCAACCTTGGTTGAATAGGGAAGCTAAAAACTTCAGTACCTCTGACACCGAGGCTGTCATAGGGTCTAATCCTCGGAAATAGCAAACCTCTTCCATTTATTGCTATATATCTTTTTAGTAGAAGTCTTGTGGGCCGAAGACAAAATGTGCATGACTTCAGGGGCGAAAGAATGGCTCCTAACTATGGTTGGAAGAGGAGTAGCCAAGCTGCTAACTTCAATGAATGGAGGGACTGATGGAGCTGTCCTGACTGATGCGTCAAAAGGTCCGGAACTTGGTCCAAGAACCAGGGACCCTCCAATGCATATTTGTGAAGAAAGGGGAACCAGACTTGACGAGGCCAGTATGGGGCGATTAGTATCATTTTGCTTCCCAAGCGAATCACCTTCTGAATCACCTTGGGGAGAAGGGGAACCGGTGGAAAGGCGTATAGCAGACCGGGGGGCCAAACGTGGACTAGAGCGTCCTTGGGGATCTCCCCCGGAACTGGGGTGAGAGTGAAGAAGTGCCGGCATTTCGTGTTGAGGGGACTTGCGAAGAGATCGCAACAAGGAACTCCCCATCTCGTGAAAATCTACGCTACCACTCTGTCGTTCAAGGACCACTCGTGAGGGGAGAGAATAGTTCTGCTCAGTCTGTCAGCTATCACGTTGGATTTCCCCGGAATGTGCGTTGCCACTAGGAAATGCTTGGTAGCAATCGCCCAATCCCATACCTTCATGGCTTCTCTGCAAAGGGGGTAGGACCTGGTCCCTCCTTGCTTGTTTAAGTACCAGACTACCGACATGTTGTCGGACTGAATGGCAATCGCATTCTGGGGAGGTGATCGTGCAGTGCTTGCAACGCTAAAAGCACCGCCCTCATCTCCAGGATATTGATGTGGAGAAAACTCTCGTCGGAGTGCCACGTGCCTTGGACCGACCTGTCCAGATAATGTCCCCCCCACCCTGTCTGGGAGGCGTCCGTAGTCAACGTGGCAGAGGGGAGTGGGGGAACGAAGGGTCGCCCTAGATTCAGGTTGGAGGCAAGAAGCCACCAACGAAGATCCTGTTTGCACATCTCTGTGATCAATATGTGGTGACTGAGGGGAAGGTCTTGATAAGACCACTGGACTGATAGGAGCCACTGGAGTATCCTCATGTGCAACCTTGCCAAGGTGGCAGCAATACAGATTTTGACCAATTGAAGGTGATTCCTAAGGAGTTGCCTAGTGTGATAGTGGCTGCTAGATTTTCCAAGAGTAGATGCCTGGAGGTGGCAGTTAGGAGCCAGTCGTCTAGGTATGGAAACACCTGGAATCCTAGACTTCTCAGGTGAGCAGTCACCACCGCCAAACATTTGGTGAACACCCTGGGGGCTGTGGTGAGACCAAAGGGCAGTGCTTGGAACTGGAAATGACTGCCTCCTAGGCTGAAGCGTAAGTGTCTCCTCGATGCCTGATCTATCAGAGTGTGATAGTAGGCATCTTTGAGATCTATGGAGCACATCCAAACACCTTTCTCCAAAAGCGGAAGAATGGATTGCAAAGTGACCATCCGGAATTTGGACTTTTTCACAAATCGGTTTAATTTGCTGAGATCCAAAATGGGTCTCAAGTCCCCGGTCTTTTTTGGTACCAAAAAGAATCTTGAGTAAGTCCCTGATCCGGCCTGGTCTGCGGGAACAGGTTGGATGACCCCTTTTTGAAGCAGCTTTGATATTTCGCTGGCTGCATGATCCCGTTGACTGGGTGGCGGGTCCGGGATTCTTTGGACTGGTGGGGGGGTTGAGAAAAGGGAATGGTGTAACCTCCGGCGATGATTCGAAGCACCCATTGGTCCTGAGTGATATTTTCCCAGGCCTTTAGGTGTCTCGAAAAACGACCCCCAACTGGCACCAGAGCTGCACAGTCGGGTACTCCTTCAGGGATGCTGGAAGGAGGAGGAGCCACGAAAGGACTCACGGTCTCCAGTGTTGCGGGGGCCTCCGCCGCCTCTGGGACGGCGTCTCCCTGAAAAATTTCCCCCTCCTCTGCCTCTAGAAGGGGAATCACTCTGCTGCGACGAGTAAGGCTTTTGAGACTTACGGAACCACATTTTCCCTCCTCTTCGAGCCTTGGGGTAAGGTCTGAAGGGAGTGGAAAACCGGGCCCCTACGGCAGTTAAAGTCTTACCCTCCTGTTCGCAGCGAGTCAATGTGTCCTTTACCTTGGGTCCAAACAGTGAGGACCCATCAAAGGGGGCGTCGGCAAAGGAAGACTTAAAGGCCTCCGTAAAGTGACACAGGCGTAGCCAGGCTTGTCTCCGTAGAGCAACACCTGTTCCAGCCGCTCTGCTTGCTCCTTCGGCTGCATAAGAAATGAGCCTCATGGACGAGTTGGATAATGAGGACAGGGTAGCCAACTGGGAGTTAACCGTCTGGGCCAACTGCTCAGGTAAGTTACCAGAGAGGGTATCCGAAAGCTCCTTGACCAGATCCCTCTGCAGTCTGGTGAAATGTGTCAAGTAGTTCAGAGACCTTAATGTAAAGGCCGCTGAAGAAAGGGTACGCTTGCCGTACCGATCCATGCTCCTAGACTCTTTATTAGGAGGATGGACGGACGTTGAAGCCTCTGCTACATCTTGCTGGGTGGCAGATGCCACCAACATAGCATCTACAGCCACGCCTTTCGAGAGAAAGTCCTTATCCGGGGGAGCTGAAAGGAATTTATTGGGGCGAGCTGGCACCGGTTCAACAGAATCCGGGTGATCCCACGCCCTTCGAGAGATCAAATCCAGAAGCTCATCAAAGGGCAGAGACACTCAGGAGGCGGAGGGCTGAGCCCCGAAGGCCTTGAGGAAAACCGACTCCTCAGCAGAAGGGGGTTTGGACTGCCAGTCGCCTCGTTGCTTAAGGATCTCCAAGATGTCCGCAAAGGAGACATCATCCGAGGACGACTTGGGGGACCCCTCCGCATCATCAAGGTCAGTATCCGAGGTGAGAGACTCATCAGGGGAGTCGATGTGTTTCCTCTTACACTGTTTCTTCCTCGGAGGTTCCTCCGAAACCGTTTCGGAGGGACCTCCAGGAAGAAGGGAACCCCCAATGGGGGTAACCTCAGGCCCAGGGGCTCCACTGTCGTGAGACAGAGGGATTGCAAAGATGCCAGTCTCCATGCCAAGGGAAGGTGGTGGTGAAATGGTAGAGGTGGCCACAGAGGATTTGGCCAAGGCACTCCTCATGGCCTCGAAGGCGGGACCCCCAGAGTCCTGGGATGGTTCAACCCCCGAGGCCACAACAGCAGTCGGAACCCCCGCAGCCGACGCACCGAGAGGGGGGCTCGGAACCGAAAGGATCGGTCCCGAAGCGTCCCCCTCGGGGCCGACAGAGGAGGTCCGCATACTGAACCCCGACCCGAAGGACAGGGTTGGAGTTAGGGTCGGAACCGACCCGATAACCTCCACCGGCTCCACCAACACCGACTCCAACGGCGCCGAAGCTGTTGGAGGAGGAATCGAGATAACAGGATGGGAGATCGGCTTCGGAGCCGACTGGGCTGGAGCCGAGATCAACTTTGCAAAGACTGGAGACTGAAAAAGTCTTTGAAGCACCCTGTCTAAATCCGAATCGGACATCCTCGATGACCGAGAAGAGACCGACCGGGTCCGAGTTGACTTCTCCGCCGGCTCCGAAAGACTGGGGGACCAGCTCCGTATGGGTTCGAGAAGTATCGGCGCCGAGGGAGATTCCACTACAACTGCAATTTCCCTCGGAGCCGATGTGGACTTCGGCACCGAAGGGGAAGAGTCTGAGCGGGCAACCCTCATCGGCTCCGAAGGCAGTGGAGCCGATGGAGATGACTCGCCTCTCGACGCCCGAGCTCTTGACTCCGAAACCAGAGGAGTCGAAGCTGGAGACATCGAGGCAGACCGTTCCGACCTCGGCTCCGAAGTCCGTGGAGCCGACGGAGAAGCCTGCCACGACTTTTTTGCTGCCGGATCCGACGGGCTGGTCGGAGCCGAAGACTTTTTCTTCCTCGAAGGTGAAGAAGAAGAAGATAGGGCTTCCTCAAAGGAAGGGGTAATAAGCCCTTTCAAGATCAACTTATTTTTCCTCTCTTGGAGGACGCGAGAGGAAAAGGCGTGGCAAAAGCTACAGGATTCTTGGAGATGCTTCGGGCCCAAACAGTAGACACTTAAAGAATGGTCGTCCGTAATGGACATTTTATAGCTACATTTAGAAAATTTTTTAAACCCTGATGGTCTATGTTCCTTCGACATAGCTATATTAAACAACAAACACACTGACTACCAAAACAAAATTGACACAAAGACAGCCTAGAGTCTAACTAAAATGTCTAGGATAGGGCTTGGCCCCTCTAACTTAAACG
The DNA here is from genome assembly GCF_019279795.1 of Protopterus annectens. Taxonomy (NCBI): domain Eukaryota; kingdom Metazoa; phylum Chordata; order Ceratodontiformes; family Protopteridae; genus Protopterus; species Protopterus annectens. The sequence continues at coordinate 1,957,438,010 of NC_056731.1, forward strand.
GGACCATTTAATTACCACAAAAAACACAATTTTACCACAAGAATATATCAATACACAATCACACAACAACAAGTAGCTGTTAAAACAGCTTTTGGGCAAGTTTTGACGAAAAATTAGACAGAAAAATTTCTGACTAAGAGATACTTAGCTCAGCCAAGTCCGAGACCACGTCTATGCTTGAGAAGCGGCAAACGAGATCTGGGGAAGCAGTAGTGGTGCATCCTGGGATATGAGGTAACTCAGCCAATAAGAGACTGCATTCTATTGTATAGCAGCCGAGTCGGAGCCGAGGATCGGCTCCGAACCCATCTGTAGAGAATGTAGGCGAGATAGGATCACATTACATCAGCAGTTCCTCTGTAGTCAGTGTAATGAGAAATAGCTTAGTTGTTAATTTTGCATACACATACACGGTTCAAATCCAGGGAGTGGTACTAAGATGTGTGCATATCTACACACAAGGAATCTGGAATAAATGTAAAAGCAGTCAGGTAGTATTAACAGATATTTTCTCCACAGGTTGTACAGGTAAGGAAATGTTGGTAGTAGTTCATAGGTTCATAGGGGTTTACTAGGGTAACAACCACAAGGTCCTTTTTAAGCCTAGCCATGCATCCCAAATCTCTGACAAGTTCTGATGCCCTTGATAAGTGTAAGCATGGGCCTGGCAGATGAACCATTTACAGGTTCCCTGTTTGCATCAGAGACATAGGTGTCAAACCAGGGATACATTTTCAGTTTCTTATCCAAATGTCCAAGTTGCACTTGAATTGGATTAGGGAGGAATTCTGCTTCATATGGATGGGGAGCCTATTCTATAGACAGGGTAGTCTCTCTAGGATACATACCTATCTCTCCAGCAGGTCCTATTTATATCACAGGCAAGGTTTAAGTCTTTAGAACGGGTAATTCTGGCACTGTTTGTTTTGTGGATATGCAGGAGGTCCATCAGGGTGGGGTATGACAATGCCCTGTATGCCAGGCATAGATCTCCCCTCAAAAGCCTGTAGGAGACAGAATACAGGGAATAGGGCCTTGAGGTGGTCTGCATAGGACATATTACTTACTCCCTGTATTCTTGTAGAGAGGAACCTCTGTGGACGTTCCAGTTGTTGGATATGCCTGGTTAGGTATATACTAAAGGGGGCACTGTACTCAATAATAGGCCTGATGAATGTTGAATAAATGCCAAATACAGTGGAACAATGACTTCCTTGGACTTAGATGCCATACCTTTGTTTATAAGTTGCGCAACATAGAATGATTTCCTCACCACTGTAGACACATGATGATCAAAGGCTAGATTACTAACTATGGGTGTCCCTAAGTCCCTGACTGCTGGGTCAACTCTATGGGGTGTGTTGTTAATATGATGGTTACCAGGGATGGATGAAGGATACTACTATGCATTTCTTTGAATTTAGTTTTAGTCCATGACTCTGACACCATTTGTTTGTCTGTGTCAGCCCCTCCTGGAGAACATTTGTGTCAGTGTGAGATTTAATGACAGCTCCTAATTTGCAATCTGCAAATTTAGTCAGCCAGAGACCACTGATATTGGCCTTAACTTCTGAGAAGTAAATGCCAAAAGGCAGCGGTCCAAGGACTGATCCCTAAGGGACTCCATTTGTAACTGGCCTATTTTTAGAGGTGGACTCCCCAATTCTAACTTCCTGGGTCCTGTCTGTGAGCCAGATGGCTATAGACTGGGTGACATATGGGTTTGTACTTAACCTCCTGAGTTTGTCTACAATGCCAGAGTGGGATACTGTGTCAAATGCCTTGGCCAGGTCAAGGTAGGCAGTGTGAACCATTTTACCCTCATCCATTGCTTTGGTGACCTTTTCAAAAAAGTACACCAGGTTGAATAGGCATGATCTGCCCTTTACAAAACCAAACTGGGTTGGGTCCACTGTCTGGAGGTTTACTATATCTCTGTTGATCATCTCCATGATAATTCTTTCCATGGCTTTACATAAAAAACTAGTGAGACTTATGGGTCTGTAGTTTCCAAGGTCCACCTTTGTGCAGAGGGATGACTGTTGCCCCATTTATGAGGCATGAAGCCTGTTTGGAGGCTACAGTTAAGTAGTAATTCCAGAGGCCCTGATTGGTCATGTTTCATGCTATTTAGAAGGCAACCTGGGATATTGTCTGGGCCCATTGATGCAGTGTTCTTGGTCTTAGAGACAGCATTAAGGATCTGTCCCCTAGTGATTGTAGGGGATTTATATTTGTGGATATTTCTTGAGGGAAGGTTGAGGGGGAGAGATAAGTAAAATTGGGGCTGAATTTATCAGCCAGGAGGTTTGCTTTATCTTCTGTCTCAGTATAGGAGGCTCCATTTACAATAAGCTCTGCACATAATTGTGTATTGCCTTTGAAGTTGCAGACATAGCTAAAGAGTGATTTGTGGTTGTCCTTGACCTAGGAGGCCAAACTTACCTCAAATTTGGCTTGGGTAGACTTTATTTGTCCTCTGAGTTGTTTGTTTAGTTTAATGAGAGTGCCTTTATCCTACCAGGTGCTGCACCTCCTAATTTTTGCCATGATCCCCCTGTTATACATCTGATTGAGTTTGTGATTCCACCAGAGTGTTTTTTTTTTAGTTAGTTCTGTACTTCTTCCTGGTGGATACAGCTGTCTCTATGCAGCTATTAACATGCTTGTACAGGGTTTCTGTGAACAGTTCTACACAGGCAGAAGTGTTCTCAGGGTTTATAGGAGCTTGACATTTTGCCAGGTTCTCACTTAATAGCAGGAAGTTAGCCTTAAAATCGTTCCTGAATATTCCCAGTTTAGCTGGGGTCCAGATTTTATTTTTACTTCAAAGGAGACCATTTTGTGGTATGACCTTACCAGGGTCGGCATTACAGTAGGAGGTGTGCAGCACTCTCCCATATAAGTGAGGACCAGATCCGGTATGGTTGCACCCCTGGTTGACGTATTGACTATCTGGTCCAGGGAGTTTGTGTTTAAAAAATCCAGAAATCTCTGTGCATGTATGTAATTAAAGTCACCCATGAATATGGTATTGGGTTGGATGATTAGTGTTTCTAATAAGTTTAAATACACGGTATGGGTTTCCTGGGTCATAGACAGGGACCTATTGCTTGCAAGGAAGTGGTATTGGATTTCATCTAAGGTGATTTGAACATAGAGCAGCTGAAGTGCATTGTCCTGTTTGACCAGCCTTGAAGTACATTTATTTCTGATGTAAATACACTTCCACCTTTAGTCCCTGCCTGTTAAGTAGCTGGTCTAAATGCGTGGAAGGCATTATAACCCTGCACTGTTGTGTGCTGTCCATCGCTTTAAACCACATCTCAGAGACAGCACAGACATCATCATTCTCTAGGGTAAAGAGAGCTTCCAGGGAGTGGAGTTTTTTTGTTTAGGCTCCTAGCATTGAGCAGTAATACCTTTAGATTTTCTTGGTTTTGATTTGCTATGTCGGGAGTACTTTCAGTTTTGCAATGTCTAAAAAAGGCAGTATGGGGGAAGACAATGAAAAGCAAATATTATAAAGCCTAGAGGGGCAGAGGTGCAGACCATCCCTGGCAAAGCAGCGTGGTCTGTTGACCATCTCCTTCCAGGCTGACAAATATTGCACCTCCTCTGAATGACAGCAGAAACTAAGCCAAAGTCAACCATCTTTTGTTCGTATTATGGCATCATCCTTGGAGAAGGTAAAATGCTGCTCAATGCTAGGCTCATACCAGCCTGCGACACATATTCTGAGAGCTCTATGATGTCTGTCTTTATATAGTCTCAGGTCATTTACTCCCACATAGACTATGACTGAGTCATATTGATAATTACAATCCAATGACCCGAGTGCGTGTGTAATGTGGTGGATCCTAGCCCCTGATAAGCAACTGACTGTAACTTTCTCCTTACTCAGCCTGGGTATGGTATCAAAAAATGTGAGAGGTGGCCCATGGGAAGACATTATTGAATATCATGAATTAAGCTGGGAAATCAAGCTTAATGCTTTAAGATATCCAGGTTTAAATAACAGTTTGTCTATTGATAATAGTGGTCAGGACTGGTGTTAGCATTTTTGGAGCCCCCAGCAAATGTCAAGTTGGGGGCCCCCTAGGCACTTTCCGTCTAAGTATCACCTTGTCACTTCCACCCCTCCTAAGCAACCTTTTAGTTCATGCTGCAAACTTTTAAGAGTAGTACACATAGACCGACCTGTAGCTTCATTGCTCTTACATTACAACAGGCCTATGTACCACACTGTGTTGACTCATCTGTCAAAGGGACATTCACATGTACTGGTATTTAGTTTCAAGAATGACATATTACAACAACTCTGTGTACAGGGCTAGACTTAGCTGAAGTGGCACCCTAGGCACTGCTCACTGTTTCAACCCTCCCCATATGTTCCCATGCTCCTCTCTGTTTCCTGCTGTTTTGGTCTCATCCTATGCACATGTTCCCATGCTCCTCTCTGTTTCCTGCTGTTTTGGTCTCATCCTATGCACATGTTCCCATGCTCCTCTCTGTTTCCTGCTGTTTTGGTCTCATCCTATGCACATGTTCCCATGCTCCTCTCTGTTTCCTGCTGTTTTGGTCTCATCTTATGCACATGTTCCCATGCTCCTCTCTGTTTCCTGCTGTTTTGGTCTCATCCTATGCACATGTTCCCATGCTCCTCTCTGTTTCCTGCTGTTTTGGTCTCATCCTATGCACATGTTCCCATGCTCCTCTCTGTTTCCTGCTGTTTTGGTCTCATCCTATGCACATGTTCCCATGCTCCTCTCTGTTTCCTGCTGTTTTGGTTTCATCCTATGCACATGTTCCCATGCTCCTCTCTGTTTTTTGCTGTTTTGGTCTCATCCTATGCACATGTTCCCATGCTCCTCTCTGTTTCCTGCTATTTTGGTCTCATCCTATGCACATGTTCCCATGCTCCTCTCTTTTTCCTGCTGTTTTGGTCTCATCCTATGCACATGTTCCCATGCTCCTCTCTGTTTCCTGCTGTTTTGGTCTCATCCTATGCACATGTTCCCATGCTCCTCTCTGTTTCCTGCTGTTTTGGTCTCATCCTATGCACATGTTCCCATGCTCCTCTCTGTTTCCTGCTGTTTTGGTCTCATCCTATGCACATGTTCCCATGCTCCTCTCTGTTTCCTGCTGTTTTGGTCTCATCCTATGCACATGTTCCCATGCTCCTCTCTGTTTTTTGCTGTTTTGGTCTCATCCTATGCACATGTTCCCATGCTCCTCTCTGTTTCCTGCTGTTTTGGTCTCATCCTATGCACATGTTCCCATGCTCCTCTCTGTTTCCTGCTGTTTTGGTCTCATCCTATGCACATGTTCCCATGCTCCTCTCTGTTTCCTGCTGTTTTGGTCTCATCCTATGCACATGTTCCCATGCTCCTCTGTTTCCTGCTGTTTTGGTCTCATCCTATGCACATGTTCCCATGCTCCTCTCTGTTTCCTGCTGTTTTGGTCTCATCCTATGCACATGTTCCCATGCTCCTCTCTGTTTCCTGCTGTTTTGGTCTCATCCTATGCACATGTTCCCATGCTCCTCTCTGTTTCCTGCTGTTTTGGTCTCATCCTATGCACATGTTCCCATGCTCCTCTCTGTTTCCTGCTGTTTTGGTCTCATCCTATGCACATGTTCCCATGCTCCTCTCAGTTTTCTGCTGTTTTGGTCTCATCCTATGCACATGTTCCCATGCTCCTCTCTGTTTCCTGCTGTTTTGGTCTCATCCTATGCACATTACTTTTTTCCCTGTTCTAACATTTTCCTTACTCTTCAACTTGTTCAAGATCTGCTTATTGCTTGGTGTAGAACTTTTTTTTCCAAGGACTTCGCTACATGATGAAATTCATTTCTTTGTCACGATTTAGCCACTCATTTTGTGAAAGAAATGTAGTCAGTTTTCTAAGTATCTGTAACAAGACAACATGCCTAAAAAAAATGTTCAGCTTTAGCACTGTGACTTTCTGAGAAGAAGGTAGTTTATAGGAAATGGTTTCTATATGTGAGACAGGAAAACCAGATAATACCAAATCTTCACATAACAATGAAACAGTAGCCATAAGTTAATAAATTAGATGTGGAGGACAGCATTAAAATAGTTTCCAAAGATTCCAGCTGATGTAACAATCCATGGATGACTTGGCCTACCTGCATTCTTTACTTAGGTTCATAGGTGTGTACTAGGCTAATGGTCCTGGGGCCTTTACAAGCCTAGCCATAGGATTATCCTGGTATAGTCCCACCCAACCTTAGTTCCCAGTGCCTCTGTTGAGTAGAGCCACTGCAGTGATCCCCAGGGTGAATTTTCTGTTTCCCATCCACTCATCAAGATTTCTCTCCCAGCGGGGTGCTCTGCTTGACATGTATGGGAAGTCTATAGATGTTTATTTCACACCTTCACACCTTCCATACTGCACGCTCTAATACCATTATTCACAAACTCTTCCCTCTTCCCCTAACTGCATATACCCTGTATTTTATATTACCATCATTCTGTAATTTACCACTTCATTGTTCAGTCTCCATTTTTCCTTCTTTAAAAATCTTCATATCTGTTCCACTGGTTATGAAGCCCCTCTTTGCCATATTCCCATTACTTATATCTACTGTTTCTTCTATTGCCTTTACTGCTTCCATCATTCATTTTTCATGGTCCATTTTTATCAACCCATATGCCACCTGCAATATTTTATTCTCACACCTCTACACAAGTAAAACAACTCAAAAAATTGCCAAACTTGCCAGACAACAGCAACTTTCACCCACAGAGGAGGTCTTCTTGCCAAGTATCTTTCACTATATACTGACAGTGTTTCTCAGGGTTTTAAGAGAAATGTGAACTTTAAAAAAAGTGTGTAACATACTGTCATTTTCTTCTCTACAACAGCAAAGCTTTTTTCCATAGAAGTCACCTATTCTATGGTGCCAGCTAGACATAAACATGAATTTCATCTGCTGGTGGAATATCACCACTTAGGCTCACTAACCATTTTTGTTATCCAAGAAATGTTCCTTTCTCCATGGTTTATTTTTTGCCTCTTTATTCCTTCCTCTTGGTTCAGCTAATTCATGGCCTTTTACTTTTTCTATGGACAATGATCCCCAAACGAGTGACCATTCCTAGGGGCATAATGAATCATGCAGGAGAGTGAATGAGACCTAACGAGCTTAGGCAGAAGGTTTCTTTGCTCAAAGGCTTTCTTTGCATTATGTTTCTGTAACGTCCACACAAGATGGCATTGTTGCACTTAAGAAATGTGCAGTGCTAGAAAAAGAATGCTGATTTTGAAATTGCATGACATAAACTGCAGACATTTTATATATATATATATATATATATATATATAGAGAGAGAGAGAGAGAGAGAGAGGGTTTTAACAACAAATACCTTTGCTCCTAAAAATAAGTCTTTAAAATGAAACCAACTGGTTTTTAGGCAGCTGGTGCCAGAGTATGCCATCACACTACAGGACAGTCATTGACCTACATATGTAGATGTTTATTTGATGATGGAAAGTGCAGGGGGGCTTGACAGGCTTCAAATGAAAAGCCCTATAACATTTTGATAAGAACAAAATATGTGCATGCTCCCAGATACAAACCACTAAAACATATTTGAGTAATATGGGCCCCTTTTAGTATATAACATTTTTTCCGAGCATTTTCTCTTTATTAGCTAATACAGGATTTTTGCTGAAGACCACTGATTCCTGCTGCAAAGAAATAGAACCACTGCAGCGTGTATATAAAGTAAAAAGTATCTTCAATATATGTATATATATCTATATATCTATCTATCTATGTATATATATATATATATATATATATATATATATATATATATATATATATATATATATATATATACACACATACACACACACACATCTATACTATATATATATATATATATATATATATATATATATATATATATATATATATATATAAATGAAGTCCCCCAGTTTACCCAGCCACCTTACTTAAATGTTCTAATGCAATGGTAGCATAGTCACAGAGAAGTGGCAACATTACAGTAATGAAAGCATTACTGTTCCCTATCTGCATCATTCCATGCTTGAAAACACAGCAGTCAAACTATACTTATTGTTAATAAAAACATTAAAAATGACATTCCATGTTTCTGCACCCCCATTCTGACAAATTTATTCACAAAGTCAACACAGATCACCAACAATGAATAACGAAATTTTCCAAGTCAAAGCAATAACAGCAATAACTGCTGGTATACCTATTTGATGTCGGTGATCTGCTGATCAACAGCTCAACACAACTGATTCCATTCAAATAAGTTGATCCTAATAATGCATATTACTGTACAGCACTATGAGTAATGCCTGCATAATTAGCACAAATCAACTGATTTCATTAGATACTAAATACTTTGCTCTGAAAATAATTCTGAGGGTCTATGAACCATTTAGAAAGGATCTCATCAAGAAATACAATTTTAAAATGAACAAATGGCCAACTGCCTGTACACCAACAGTGTTTTCAGAAAGGGGGATCAACTGGCTCAGTTCTATAAATTAGTTTGCTGCAAGTATTGTTTCTTTATATAATTAAAGTAGCAGTCTCGGTACAAATAGCAAATACATTATATCACACCAGGTATAAATGTATGGAACACTTTTGAAAGGTCTAACTTTTCTTTCTTTATGTTACATTTTGTAAGTCCCAAAATGCCAGAAAGAGTATTAGTGTCTTGTGTAGTTTCCATAAGAGAAAATAAATCAACTTGTCTGTTTCTGATTTAAATAAATACATATGGCATAGTGGTATGTTGCTCTGACTGTAGTGCATAGAGTCCTGGGTTCAAGACTAGGCAGTGAAATGCATGGTGGTAAACATAACATTTACTGCTGTGATGGCTCAGTGGTTAACTACTGTGACTATAGTGTACAGGGTCCTGGGTTCAAGACCTGCAAAGACTGTTTATTTAACCTAGTTCAAGGCTCCAGAGAGCACCCCTGCAATACCAGGCTACAACTCTTACCACACTTTTCGGCCACCAAACCAAGACCGAAACACTAAAGGTGGAGGAGTGTCCATATTCACCAAGGATATTCACACCTCTATGCTAGTTGCTCAACACAATGCATCTGAAATTCTCCAGGTGCAACTAACACTAGGTAAGACTGCAATCCAAATTGCAGCTTGCTACAGATACCCCACCATGCCCCAAGAGTCTCACTACACCTTTCTAAACATACTGGAAAATATTAAGATACAATCAAACACCCTAATACTGGGTGATTTCAACTACCCTGCCATTAACTGGCAAAACTACTTGGGTACCAACACCTTTTCCCAATGGTTCTGCCCATGTTTAATTTTAAATTTGCAAACACAAAATCCAGTATGTGTTTTAACCTAATACCAGAAGAATTACTCTCTGTATTAACCACACATAACATTTTCTTACATAAATTCAAAAATTTACAGTAGAGTTACATATTAAAAACAACTCACTTTCCAATCTGCTGCAGCCAATCAGGTCCTTTGCTTCACTGAAACAGACCTGACTGAGTGCAGCTTACTGGCAAGTTGAAAAGAAAAAAAAAGTTTGTGACCTCGTGGTGACATCACACAGCTGTGCGGACGTTAACAAGTTACATTGCTGAGCAATGAATGGAGGGTGCAGAGAAACTTACAGCTGCTGCATGGGGGCCCTCATTCACAGGGAGATAATCGGGGGCTCCCTGTGGCTGCTGGGCCAGCAGGTGCCTAACACCGGCTATGAGAGTTGTGGGGAAAGCACTTTTGATTGGTTTTTGCTAACGAGATTTTTTCAAGAGGGTTATTTAAACCAAATGTGATTTGCTGTTTAGATTATGATGAACTCTGTTTGTTATATAACAAGTAAAAGAACAACAATTGAGCGACCAAGGCAACAAAAGTTACTGAATCCTTTACCATAAAACCGTTTTATTGTTGACAACACAATAAAGGTAAGCACTTTTGCAAACAAGCTTCCTCAGACCATAAAGTGAATGCACACAACTCAATCTCTATATACAAATTCAAATTCACATCATCCAATAATAAGACGACATCAATTAAAACAAAAACATCTTAAAACCATAGCACCTTTGAGAAAGAGCATAGTACCCTCAAGGGATTCATAATATTGTAAAAACACATGCAAAACATAAGTTAAAAATCTCTAAACAAAATATAAGATGTCATATAGAATATTGTACAACATACTATGACTATTTACGAATGCTACGTTTTTTCAATAAAGGCTTCAAGGAAGCCCATTCATTGACTCCACTGCCCCTGTCAGCCCTCAAGATAATCATCCAATTGGTTTCCCTATATTCAGTGTGATTACAAATATCACCTGCTCTAACCATGGGTATAATATTCTCAATAACCCTAAAAATAAAGGAGTGCATCTCTCCAAACTCTACAACATGTTTTGATAGGGCATTATGTTCAGAGCGTGTTCTAATACTGTACATATGCTCCCTCATTCTATCACGTAGGGACCTATTCGTCTTCCCAACATAGAAGGACTTACAGAGAACACATTCAGCGCAGTACACTACATTTGAGGTCCTGCAATTAGCATCAGCATGAAAAATAAATTCTCTATGTAAATCAGGATGATAAAAACAAGTAGAAGTATTAATTAAATGACAACAATTACAACTACCACATGGCAGAGTAACACCTATGTCAAGGAAGTTCACTTTTGGAACCCTCTCATGGCACAATAACCTCTTTAAATTCTTCCTATTTTTATAAAGAACTGAGGGTCTTTCACCAACTATCCCACCAATAATTGGATCCACCTGCAAGATAGACCAATGCTGTTTAAAAATTTTGGTTAATAGTCTATTATCCTGTGTATAAAACAAGGGAATCTTCACAGATCCTCTCTCATTTGAGGGATCCTGAAGTACATCCACTGTCACCTCAACATGAGGTCCATAATAAGGAGCTGCAGTGCCTTTCCTAAGGGAATCCAAATCAGACAAACTCCTAGAAATCTCCTCCTTTTCATAACCCCTCTCTAGTAGCCTCTGTTCTAAGGTCTTAATCTCAGCCTCAAAACCCTCTGATGTGGGATTCAACCTGGATGCTCTGATGCCCTGTCCTCGCATTAAGTTCCAAAAAATATAGTTCGGATGCATACTTGACCTACTCAATAGAGTATTCCTATAGCAGGTTTTACGAAAAATACCAGTATTGATAATAGGGCCATCTAGCTTCTCTATAAATAAATCCAAGAATTCAATACATGTACAGGAAAAATTCATAGTGAATCACAGACATTCACTTAACCCATTCATAACATCACAAAAATGTTGAAGTTCAGTTATGGTTCCGTTCCAAAAAAGGAACAAATCGTCGACAAACCGACGATAAAACAACACATTAGTCCGAAATTCTTCCAAATTAAATAATATAGAATTCTCCCAATATGCAAGAAACATATTGGCGTAGGATAATAGATTATTAACCGAAATTTTTAAACAGCATTGGTCTATCTTGCAGGTGGATCCAATTATTGGTGGGATAGTTGGTGAGAGACCCTCATTTCTTTATAAAAATAGGAAGAATTTAAAGAGGTTATTGTGCCATGAGAGGGTTCCAAAAGTGAACTTCCTTGACGTAGGTGTTACTCTGCCATGTGGTAGTTGTAATTTTTGTCATTTAATTAATACTTCTACTTGTTTTTATCATCCTGATTTACATAGAGATTTTTATTTTTCACACTGATGCTAATTGCAGGACCTCAAATGTAATGTACTTAGCTGAATGTGTTCTCTGCAAGTCATTCTATGTTGGGAAGATGAATAGGCCTCTACGTGATAGAATGAGGGAGCATATGTACAGTATTAGAACACGCTCTGAACATAATGCCCTATCAAAACATGTTGTAGAGTTTGGAGAGATGCACTCCTTTATTTTTAGGGTTATTGAGAATATTATACCCACAGTTAGAGCAGGTGATATTCGTAATCACACTGAATATAGGGGAAACCAATTGGATGATTATCTTGAGAGCTGACAGGGGCAGTGGACTCAATGAATGGGCTTCATTGAAGCCTTTATTGAAAAAAACGCAGGATTCGTAAATAGTCATAGCATGTTGTACAATATTCTATATGACATCTTATATTTTGTTTAGAGATTTTTAACTTATGTCTTGCATGTGTTTTTACAATATTATGAATCCCTTGAGGGTACTATGCTCTTTCTCAAAGGTGCTGTGGTTTTAAGATGTTTTTGTTTTAATTGATGTCTTATTATTGGATGATGTGAATTTGAATTTGTATATAGAGATTGAGTTGTGTGTATTCATTTTATGGTCTGAGGAAGCTTGTTTGCAAAAGTGGTTATCTTTATTGTGTTGTCAACAATAAAACGGTTTTATGGTAAAGGATTCAGTAACTTTTGTTGCCTTGGTCGCTCAATTGTTGTTCTTTTACTTGTTATATTCTATTTTATTTAACTTGAGCAACGGAGCATTTACCCAGTGGATTATTGTTTATTTATTGGTTTATTCTGTTTGTTATATACCAGAAGAAAGCGCTAAACCAACATTGAAGGTGTAACATGCTCTTCAAACGTAGAACAGTGAAGGAACATGGACTTTTTAAGACTCAAAATGATGAACATTCCTTATAATGACTTAACTTGACAGGTATGGGGTTTCTACCCATTATTTTTAGCTTTGCCCCTGTTTACTGAGCAAAGAAGTTGACAGCTGTGTCTAATGATAATAGGGAACATGGGACTGAGCATAACTCCTATCTATGAATATGAATGCAAGTTACACTCAATGCAGAGTTCTCCACTATCACATAGCACTCAACCTCTCGCCTCCAAAAACAACCAAGGACACTTTCTAAAATATTAATATTATTACATTGAAAAGTTGATAAAGTAAGATAATAAAGTCTATAAATTATTGCAGTTATCCATTAAGTACAGTCCACAACCTTTTCTCGCAGACAAATAATTAAGAGAAACAGTACGTCTTGAGATGAAGCAAAAATAGGTAAGGGTACACTTGAAGAGATGCACACAAAAATAAAGACTGCAACCTCAACTACTTCATAACTGTAACTTCTAAATGTTGGGGAAAGCTATCCAAGATTTGCAAATATAAAGGTTCAACACAATTAACTTGCACTGAAGTATAACTAACAAATCCACATGGTATAGTGTCTGCCAAACTAGAGATAATGGAGAACACTTGGTTGAAATAGTGTCTTTGCAAGCTTGACTTAAAACGTTATGACAGCAGTGTGTATGCATACAACATGCTTCAGTCATAAAAATTCAACTGTCACGCAAATACATTATTTCAGTCCAGTGCTCTCCATTATCGCCTTGTGGCCAGGATGATATGCAGCGGCTGTTACACAACTGCTATGATGTTCTGAGAGATGAGCAAAAACACTGATGCTGCCCAGTGCTTATTTATTTGTCTTTGTTTACCGGGAACATCTGACTGGGTAATACTCATTTTCAGCAGCTGCCTGGTGAGAAAAGATCCATTTGCTAACATTGCATTATATTAATCTCCAGTTAAAACACAGAGTGGTTACATTTCTATTTATGTTCATACACAAACAGTAGTTACATTTATACATTCAAAGATTTTACAGAGGTGAAGTTACTAAAGAGAAAGCCCAAGTACAACTTAATGGATTGTTTAGACAGCAGTTCTGTATAAATGAATATTGTTTTGTTATTTCAGTGAGAGGTTGAGTATATTCTAGTTAAGGAGAGTTTCGTATGGCGAACACAAAGTCTCAACCTTGAGATGAGGATGTGCAAGACCAGGATTGGTTAAGACATTGTTTAAGCAGGGGTTTAAAACTATTGGGTTTGTCAGAGAGTTTTATTTGTGTGGGGATACTATTTCAGAGCTTAGCAACCTATTGGGAGTAGAATGAGCCTCCTGCAACATTATTTGACTTATCTGTAAGTAATAAGAACTTGTTACTAGAGCAGAGGTCAGTACTAAGTTATGAGGTGCAGGGCATTCTTCTCGATGATGAATGAGCTTCTGTGCTGTAGTTAGTTGTGAATAAGTTAGGTAGTTTTGCAGTTCAACCAAGTTTAATTACTTTAAAATATGACAGTTGTAGATCCTAAGAGGGAGACAGGTAGCAAATTTAATTATTTTATTGTAGCAGGAGGCAAACTTCTTTCTTTAAGTATCACTTACGTTTGTTAGGATAGGAGCTGCATGTAACAGAGTCAGCAATAAGGTGGTAGTAGCTAGTGTTTCTCTTGCAGTATCTGTAAGGAATCCATTGATTCTATAAAAGGAGCCTAACTTCTAGTGTGTAGATTTAATGGTGTGCAGTATATACTGGTCATATTCATCTATTACAACGCCTAGAATAGCATGGCATACAATGACAGTATTCTCCGCTATTGTCGCATGGTCAGCTATGGTAAAAAAAATGCAAATATAATTATTGTTGTGGAGTGACATCACTAGCATCATGTTAATATAACTTTTAAAACATTCAAGCAGCACACAAAGCCTAATCAACTACCTAGAAACTTCTGAAACTAAAGCATGGCACAAAGATAGACTATTGCAAAACAATACAAGACCAAAGACTAATAAACTGTGTACAACTGTTCAACTGTCCCACCACATGCCTGCAAATGACAGCAGGATAGGTACATACAATATGTGCTCTTCCCGATACATGTCTCTCAAGTGTTATGCTGTCACAGCTAGTGGTCACTGCTGCAGACAACCCTGGACACAGATATGAAACCAGTTGAAGTATGCCAGTAGCACACTCACATAACAACACTTCAGGGTACCCCTCCTGTGCCAGATATGTAACCCAACTCACACTATCCTGGGAATCCTGAGGTGTTAAAGGATCTTTCTCAGTCTGCCCCGACAAACATACACACCTGATAGACCACCAGCAGCCATAGCAGCATGCACAATCAAATGGACAAAGGATCTGTGACACTCACATCTGCTACTCTCCCTACCCAGCCAAACAAACATCTACACACAACACTGCTAAACAATCTTGGCAGTCGTTTCACAATGGCCAGACATACATAACTCTCATATTTCCACAGAATGTCCGGGATGTGAGACCATATTTATGGCCACTGCCACATACCACTCCCAGGAGTCTAAGTCAATGGGATGATACATTGAGCGCAGTCAATAAATAATTATATCACATACCTGTGACCCTCTTACTGCAAGACATCTGGACAAAGCATGACATACTTGGGGGACAGGGGCTGGAAAGAGGGACATATCTCACATAATGGTGTTACAAAGTGAAACAGTTGACAGTGTCACAGGCTTTGTTGTAACATAACATCCCTGAAGAATATGATGTCTGAAACACCAGTGGATGTCAACAGTTACTGACTACAATCCTCACATTATCCTAATGCTTACACAAAAGCAGACATTGTCTAAGGAACAGACCAAACGCAACAGGCGAACCCCTGGGCAGTCTGTGGACATCGGGACAGTTGAGAGGTGTGTCAGAGACATATCATTCTCAGACATCAAGTCACACAGAAAATGCATGTCCAGATGAACCCTGTTAAACTAGCAACCCTCTGTGTATAACAGCACTACTGACTTACAATCTGTACCCAATTCTGAAGCTTTGTTCCCCATATTACTGGCCTGTCTCAACATGTCCTCCCCTAAGAGGTATTCCCACCTACTGTCTGTGAAGCTGTAGCCCCACACCTCCAAAATGTCCTCCACACACACAAGGGAATGGGGCAGGGTCCAAATGAAGGCCATCATTATAGCACTGTGTTGCTATGGCACTGGCAAATGGAAAAACAACACAGTTGCTCTGGATGCAAGTAGCAAGTTGGAGACACTGATTGGTGAACAGGCCATCACCTGCCCATGAGCAGCACCTACAAGAGGCAAGCTGCTGCCTATGCAACACAGATCTCGACCCATCTACACAAAGATAGACTGTGATTACACAAACCTAACCAATTGCATTGTTGTGAGGTAACTTCTGAGCACTATAACAGGTATGTCAGTCATGTAAGCATGTAATGGAATGCAGAAGGGGGGATGCAATGATGTCAAATGGGACATTAAACACTAGCCCGCAACAACACCTGATGGACTCACATGCTGCTGTCCAACACCTATGGCAATTTCTGCTTGCCCTGCCTGCATTGACATGGAGCACATCACTGGCCCCTGACTCAACGTAGCAAAGGTCAGCTCAAGTAGGACTACTAATGGAGTCTCTGTTGTCCAATACTGAGTGTGTCACTGGTAGGTTTGCTACCTGGGATGTTGTAATTAGTCATATGTCACCTGTGAATGCTAATCTGATACATATGCTTGTCTTCTTACAAATGTAATAGATGTACAATAGGTATGTGCACACTACATGACAGGTGCAGATGTGTGTGATGAACTGAATGTGATATATGGACCCCATACCTGCTGACCATCTGGAGTGTTGCAGACTGACCACATGTATGCCTCATATTTGTAGTCAATGCCTCAGACAGTTGTGTATTGTCTGGCACATCACTGATAACCCATTAAAGACTGTAGTCATAACAAATTAGCATACATTTCATTGTCAGATGTCATATCCTGCAGAGTACACCTGTAAATGTGGCACCATGTTTGCTGGCAAATAAGTGTGTTTCAACTACATTCATAAAGTGACACTATTTACTGATCTTTGCCCACCACTGATGTGTGCCTTTGTGCAGATGTCATGCTCTAAGAAGAGCTAGGTTTCTTACCATGACACCCGTGTCAATGCATGCGTATCTTGTCCTGCAGGATGCTGACATTTGTGCAGTCACTGACACCTGCTGTCTAGCTGTGGAGAGCACACCGACCTTGCCAGGTTACTCATCCCATCATACGTTTAGACCTCAAATGGAGGACCGCAACACCACAGTAGGTGGAGTGTTGAATATTAGCATACACATACTTACCTCCAGGCTGGCCAAACAGTATGCTGCATGGGTGACATCCTGAGTGCAGTTAACAGTTGACAAAATACCAACTCAAATCATAGCTAGCTACAGGCCTCAAACCATGACTATGGATATCACCACACCTATTGGGACCTGCTGAAATCTGTCAGGATTCAGTCGTCTACCCTGCTCCTGGGTGACTTCAAATACCCAACCATAGTGCGCCTGACCTATAAGACCTGAACATGAAAGCACATAGATTCCTCAGTTTTGTCAATGGCAATGCAGTGGAGCAGCCGTTCAACACCCCTACGACAGGTTGGAATCTCATGTATGTAGTCCTAACCAACATGATTAGCCACTGTAGCACTCCTACAGTGCCATCCCCCCTTGATAATATCTGCCCACATAGCCATCACTGCTCAGGTCACCATCTACCCTGCCCCCCTTTACAGTGTCAAACAGAATGAACTGCACACAAATTACTATAAATCCCCTCAGAGCAGGTAGAAGTAGCTATACAGCCAACGTCCCATTTGTTGGAACTAGCAGCACTGTCCAGGCCCACACCACAATACTATGCAGGCACCCATATAGCTGTATGGACTCAGCAGTACCTGAGAGGGCAACATCATCTCCCTCAAGATAGGGTAAATGAGTGTGGTAGACAGCAGCAATACACAAATGCCATAATAGATAGAAACATGTGCTGGACAGGCCAAGAAGGAATAGGTGCCTCACTGGAAGAAATGTCACCTTGGTCTGTACAAGCAAAAAAGGGAACAGGTGATGTACCCTAAGGCTGTCTTTGAGTGCAAATTTGACACTTCTGCCAAGGCAGATCAGTAGGCCTTCCATACATGTCTGCAATTCCCGAGGTAACACACAAATCTGCTCTGCAGTGGTGGTCAATAACACCGCATGCACATATGGCACAGATATAGGCAACCGCCTGCAGACAGGTGAAGTGTGAACACCACCCTCCTCTCCCCCATTAGTACACATGTGCATGTGCAGCACCTGCCCCCCTCCCCTCATCATCAGAAAGCAGGTCTGTAATTCCCTCTCAAAGGCAACACACAGAGAACTCCATAGTCATGATAACATCCCTGGCTGCATCCCACATGAACACAGGCATGGGCTCTCTGAACCATTCCACACTGTAGTCATCCACAGCCTGAGCACTGGTGTCATCCCATCTGCACAGAGGACAGCCACTGTCATCCCTATACACAAAGGTGGAGCAAGCCAACAACCCAGCCAGTATGATGCACATCAGCCTAATTAGCCTGCTCTGCAAGGACATGGGAGGCAATATCAAGGACATTATGAACAGGGACATCAGCAACATCAAAATGCCTGGGCCCAAACACCATGGTATTGTCAAAGGGAGATCAGGCCTGTGAAGCCTGATTGACCTCTCTGCTGTGGTCAACAAACACAGAGACGAGGGAAAGATGGTGAAACAATGGCTACCTTCACCTAGCCCTATCCTCTCACACTATTCCCCAGCTGGACAGGATACATAAGCCTACACAGCTAGACAACAACCTGTAGGTTACCAGATGGTAGCTAACTGGCCCAATGATAGTAGCCACTCAGTCAAAGTAGTAGAATACGTCCCTAATAGTAGATTCATCCACAACGGTGTACCTCAAGGATCAGTCTGGGGGCCTCTACTGTTTGAGATATATATATCTGAGGTACAGGACCATAGCAGTGGTCTATGGCTGACCAGGTGTATGGAAGCTTGCAAGCTGCCCACTGTCTTACATCTCCCTACTGATGTGGCCATCCCCCAAGAGGCAGTCACCTGATTGCTGACCGGTACAAGAAGCATTACCACAAATGGAATGCCAGAAGAGCCATCACTCCCCCTGTTGTAGCAGATGTCATCCACACTAAGTATGACAGTAATAATGTACTGAGCATGCAATCAGGTGTGAGGTGACTTGTGCACTAAGGTTGATAGCAACCTGACAGTTAGCCACCGTGTGGACACCATTGTACAGAAGGCCGTCTACATGGCCCACCTCACAAATATTGGTATGTCATAGGTAGGCCATAGGTAGTTGTAAAGTGAGGGAAGACCTCTAGAGTACTGGGCAGTACTGTTGTAAGAATAGAGGCCTATGCAGTTGTTAATGGACTTCCTTTTCTCACCCCCACCCCTCATCTGCATCACCAAATATTATTCATATACTGCAGGTATGTTGTCACCAAACCAAATGTTGGGACATGTATTACATTATTGTTCTTCTAATTAATTGGTTGTATGTTAACATACCTTGTTCACATAGCATTGTTGGTGGCCTGTTGCTGACATTGTTACTGGCATGCTGTTACAGTGCTTACTGTTGTTCCATTTATGCATGTGTTCTGTTTGCTATGCAGCTGTTTCACATCTGTTGTTTTAGGTTAATTGAACACCAATACATGCCTTTAAATCTAATATTGAAATGTTTTGTTCATGATTAAGCAATATATCTTGGAATACCTCAACACCATAGCATGTTTGGGAAGGCCGATCCTAGCAGATCCACCTGTCCTGCCCCATCTGGCCATGGCACTGGACTCCAGCACATCTGGGACCCACCATGGAACTTCATCTTCTGCAGGCCATGCACAACCTGGGGGCAGTCGCGAAGATGAGCCCGACATCTGCCGTCAATTTCAGGGTATGGTGCGCATTGTCATCTGCTCTGAGTTGGGTGGTCAGCTGTGCAAGATGGAGGGCTGCCTGGTGCACCTTGGGTAGCAGGATGCCCCTCCTGTCCAACCCCCAGCACAGCTACCATCAGGGCTGAGAAGGTGCAGTCGTGATTGCCTGTAGGTGGGGATGTCAGTCCCATCATATCTGTATAGGGGTTCATGGGCCTCTGATTCCCAACACCCTCCCCATCAAAGGTATTCACCCCCCACGTGTCATACACTGTCCCTGTCTGCTGTCCTGTCTGTTTTGTCTCCTTCCCTACCCCTCCCCAGATGTACCTACAATCCTTCCCCAACATCCCACTCTTACCTTAGCAAAGGAAAAAGGGCATCTGTCCCAAAAACAATCATCACCCCATACATAGCTGTCCATTTCTCACAGGTGTCTGCTGGACACATGTAATCTGGTCCAATTGGCATGACAATACATTTCTGTTGTCCTTACCTCTCTCTCTGGGGTTTGAGTGTCTAGATTCACCTCCAAATTCCATACAAATGCACAGCTGTTGCTGTATTACAAATGGACAGCTATGTACCTTCCCTACACCCATCCTGCACATCCCTAGCTACCTTTCCTATTGTTTTTCCATCTGCATGCCCCTTTTTCACCACTGTCCTATAACCCCTTGTTCCTTTCTACTAAAGGAATTAGTGCGGTTGTAAGCGGAGGTAAGAGGGAGTAAGTGAGTTTGCCATCCTCCAGATGTCCTGCTCTAACAGGTTGAGAGGTATGACTGAGCAGGAAGAGTGTAAATACAGTGTGCCATACTGGCACAGAACATAAATGTATATCAGCTATTACCTGTGCACATGTATGCATGAGTAGATGTAACTGAAAGCCTCAAAAAAACAGACATGAGATGCAAAATGTCAGGTAAATAAAGCTATACATGTTGTACACGTGTGTAATCTTATTTTCAGTGCATCCAACAGATGTAGATTTCCACAGCTACTGATTGTTGCATTGCCCTGACACAGACATGGGTACTAGAATAAGCATGATTATCCAGTTGAAATTGGAGAGGTGTCCAACTGTGTCATGACCTTGTGTCCACACCTACTTCGAACAGCTACATGAGCACTTACATAGTGTGTCCACACCTACTTCGAACAGCTACATGAGCACTTACATAGCTGTATGGACTCAGCAGTACCTGACTTGTAAAACCTGCCTCCACCAAGGTAGAGAAATCCCCTTTGGTGGACAGCAGCAATACTCAAACCACATAAATGGCAGCTATATTGGCTGTACAAGGACAATTAGGAGCAGGCACCAAGTTGGAAGCAGGTCAACCTTCGTCTGAGCAACCATATGAGGTCACAGGTGTGTCACTGTAAGGCTAACTATGAGTACAAATTGGACACATCCACCAATGCCGATCACAAGGCTGTCTTCACATATGACTTTCATCTCAGAGGCAACAACCCAACCCACCCTGTACTGGTGGTCAATCACACCACATACACACATAGCATAGCTATAGCCATCCCGTGGCAGACAGGGTAAGGGAAAACATCACCCCCATGTCCCACCATCAGTATAGGTGGATATGCACAGCACCCGCACCCCTCCCCTCATCATCAGGAAGCAGGTACATAATGCCTACTCAAAGGCAACAAAATAAGTCTCTATGAGGCCTGGTAACATCCCTGTCTGCATCCTATATGAACTCAGGCATATGCTCCCAGCTCTATTACAAACTGTACACAAGCAAAGCCTAAGCACCATTGACATTCCATCTGCAAGGAAGATGGCCACTGACATCCCTCTACACAAAGATGAAGGATGAATGATGGATTATGCAATTTACTGGCTCTCTTTGGGGGGAACATGACAGATCAGGACTAGGAGTGCAATGCAAGCTCATACTCTGCTGATAGATGACAGGGGTATGATGTGGTTGTACGTGGTGGCTAATGATAAACAATGTTGATGTTTAGGTTCTATAAAGGACGTTGACCAACATATGAGGTCCTGTAATGTGTTTTCCTGCTTATGTCTTCCAGGTGACATGCCACATGTCCGTCAGCCCCAGTACTCTGCAGCTGAAAATGAGGCTATTAACCATGTGTGTGTGTGTGTGTGTGTGTGTGTGTGTGTGTGTGTGTGTGTGTGTGTGCACCAGCAAACCGTATACTGCATGTATTAATTTACAAGTGCTGTCTTCCCCTCACAGGTGGAAATGGTGGTCATGGTCCCTCCCGCTCAGAATCTGATGTCAGTGTCTCTGAAGACTATGACAATGATGGTGGTCATAGTGGGGCACAGGTGGGATTGTCAGAGGCTGAATCTGTGCCATTGTTGGCATCCCACAGTCATCCACAATGTCCCCGTACACAGTCACAATACCCACACATACCCCAGCCCCAGCAGCCACAGGTAATGGACAGTTGGCAGGTGATGGCATGGAACAGGCTAGTGTAGTGACTATGGCAAGTGTGAGTGAAGGCACTAGCCATAGCCAGACTGCAGGCAAGGTCACACACAGGTGGATGGACAGGGGTGCTTGAGGGAGGACTGCTGGCTGTCAAGCTGCTGTCATCAGTGTCACAGATGGTGTCACCAGACACATGTTTTGGGCTGTCATGGGTACACAGGCATGTAGTGAATGCAACACCAGACAAACACTCAGGGTCTTGGATGCAATTCCTCCTGGCTTACGTGGCAACATACATAACCTGGTTGAGGCCACATGTCAAAATATTGAGGTCATGGATAGGCGGTGGGGTGAGACCTTGGCAATCCTTGACCGCAGCATGTCTGTGCTAGTGCATGTGGTGGGAGATGAGCATCGGTCACATGGATGTAGGTCAGCACTTTCAGCAGAGTCTATGGGGCCATGCACCTTCACACTCCCGTAGTGGCAGTACCACCAGCACTACTGAAGGGGGGTGGTGTCTACACCACAATGGAGCAGGCCATGGGGATGTGATCCTGGCCGGTCCCATCAGGGACATGGATCCAGTAGACAGCAGTCACCATCAGGAATGAGTACTGCATCTGGCCTTGTGCCTGGTGCTGCCAGTGAGACCCCTGGCAGGACTAGTTCCCATGTCTATGGCCAGAGACAGTGAACTGTACACCCTGCCATATTCGGTCCACAGCTGTCCAACATATCCCTGTGTAGTGTAGTCACATGGCGTGACTGTGTGCATACATACACACACACATCATCATCACAGCCCGGTCACCTCCAGACACACACCACCTCTGCATGGCCCATTCATAGAACACCCCTCCAAACATCCACACATATGATATCAACTGTATGGCCCAGCCTAGGCCTCTGGAAAACCCACACAACACCCTGTGCATATGATGATACATGTGCCACATCCCTGTCATCCATACCACCAATACAGGGACATGCTAATATGGTTCTGATGCACAGGGTGAATTAAGTACAGTTTAGTTATGTAATGTTGTGTAAGGTGCTGTCAGCCTGCAAATGTAATGGGTAAGGTGCTGTCAGCCTGCAATTGTAATGGGTACACTTCAGAGTGTGTGTACCTTTTCAGCCATGATGCATTATTGGTGTTAGTAATGCTGACTGAATATAGTCTCACATGCTGTATTCTGTTTGTGCCAGCAGGATGTGGCCCTGCAGACATTGGCAATGAGGGGTATGGCAGAGTGGTAACACATTGATTATGTCACAGCTGAGGAACAGCTCTATATCCACACATTTACCAGGTCAGTGTAACAGTTAGTGCATATGCCACAGAGCTTATAGGGCTGAGGGGTGTATACAGGTAAGTCCACTGTGGCTGACATCAATAGGCCTTGTAAAGTGGACACTGGTAAGTGTAGTGGATGGAACACACCTCAGATTGTTTAAACTCACACCCCCAGAAGAAATTGTGTTGACCAAACACACAGAGAATACTGTTCCCAAACACACAGGGTCACACACGGTTTCACTTTATAATCTGGAAATACTGAAATATCGAATTTCAGTATTTCAAGATTAAAATAGCGAAAGCCCAGTTCTGCAAAAGACCACATAACCAAATCTGAAAATGTCGAATCAGTGGTTATGGTGGTGCGCTGTGTTAATGGGTAGTGGGAGATTCAGGTAAGTGTTTATATTTTAAGGATTTTGGGTAGGGATTTTAGTGTATGTTAGTGTGTTGGGAAGTTGTAGGTGTAGGTTACAATATGTAGGTAAGAGTGTGAGTGTGTAAGTGGTGAGAATGGTAGTGTTTGTATGTATGTGATGTGTTTGTGCAAGGGGAATATAGATTGTGTAGTGGTGGGTTTCGTATCTTTGTCTTTTTAGTGTGACCTTGGAGTTAGTATATATAAGTAGCAGTGGTGTGGGGGTGCAGTGCCCCACATGGGGGCTGCAGGGGGGGGGGGTAGGTTTGTGTATTTGTGTTGCTGTGATTGTGTGTGTTTTGTTTGTTTTTGTAGTGTGGGGAGGAAGGTGTATGTGTGCTTGTTTGTGTGGCGTAGGGTGGGTTTAAAAGTTGCGATTTCGAATTTCATGCTTTTGGGTTTTTGGTATTTTGATTTTTCGGCTTTATAGTCTCAAGATACTAAAATTCAATAGTTCAGTATTTCGAGAGAGATTATAAAGTGAATAATCACACACACACATACACACACAAACACACACACACACACACACACACACACACACACACACACACACACACACACGGTCACAGTTGCCAGTGTTGTGTTTGGAACCCCTACCTATTTAGTTAGTAGTACTACAATATTATGTGGTTATCACAGGTGGCACGGAACTAATGAGTGATGACTGTTCCAAGGTACCTGTAAAGTGAATAACATCGCATGCCCTTGCAAGGTATGGCAATGGGGTTTGTACTGCATCTGGGGAACTCATTAGACTATCACCTACGGGTCTACACACTCACAAATGCTGTTATACACACCAATACATACACAATTGCCAGTACTGACATTAGCAGACCTGCCTATCATATTATTCATTCCATACTGTTACAAAGCTGTTGCACATGGCACAGGGCTTATAGGGCTGATTAGACCAATTGTGAGTGGGAAGAATAGTGTGACCTATGCTTGTGCTAAAATGGCAGACAAACTTCTTAATAAGTATGTTAAGCTTGAACCTACCATCTGTAAAGATTCATGGTCATTTTTAGGTAAGATTAATGAGCTTCCCTTTAATGAAAACATTAATTTACTAACCATAGATGTTAAGGACCTTTATACCTCGATTCCACAGGATTTAGGTATAGAATGGGTTTCATTAAATCTTCGGAAATTAAATGTTCCATCTTCCGAGATTTGGCTTATAGAGGAACTATTAACAATAGTTCTGGCTCATAACTTTATAGTGTTCAATGACAAATTTTATCATCAAAAGAAGGGGGTAGCCATGGGCTCCCCTTGCGGATCGAGCTTTGCCAATCTGGTTATGAGTTTTTGGGAAAAGGAATATGTCCTCATTGAAACAGAAATTACTTCTAAAATTAAATTCTACACGAGGTATTTGGATGATATTTTCATCCTATTGGAAGGGAATGCCCAACAAGCAGTGCAGCTCATTGACTATTTGAATTCAACCACTCAATTTTTAGAATTTACATTTAATTTTAGTGTAAAAGAAATAGCCTATCTTGATGTCCTTCTTACTAAGAACCAGCTTCTAGGTTGTTTTGAATCAAAAATTTTTAGGAAGGCCTCATACTCAAATACTTTTTTGCATTTTACCAGTGCTCACCCTACTTATCAAAAGAAATCAGTGGTTAAAAGCCAGGCTGTCAGAGCAGCAAAAATGATTAGTAACACCGAAGACTTTTTAGATGAATGTAGGAATCTAAAAGATATGTTCCTAAACAGAGCATACCCAAACAATTTTTTAGATAACATTTTTGATGAGGTCAAAATTAAAAGAAATAATGGGTTTTATAAACCGATACTGCTGAAAGTGACTTCTAGTACTATTCCCCCGATTAACCCCAACTTAGAGATTTCATCTCCTATAGGTGAGGAGAATGTTAAGTTACCTTTTGAATATAGCCTCACACTTACCTACTGCTCCGATTTTTCTTTATTAAAGAATATTTTTTTGAAAAATTGGAGCATTTTAAAGGAAAATAAGGACCTGGTATCTAGGTTGGGTACTAAACCGAAAATTACAGTGAGGCATGACCTGAACTTTAAACAACTCTTGGATGGTATTAATAATAGGTCCAACTTGACCATGGGCCAAAAGAAAATGTCTAATTGTGGTAGTTGTCCTTACTGTAAGTTTATTATTGTAGGGAACTCTATTAATATAAATGAATTTGTCTTAAAAATTAAATTTAAGAGCAATTGCAATTCCAAGATGGTTGTATATGTGGCTAAGTGCCAGTTATGCCCATGTTTTTATGTGGGTAAAACCATTCGAAGACTTAGAGACAGGATATATGAGCATGTTTATAATATTAAAAAAGGATCCCTTGATAATGCTCTTGCTAGACATATTGCAGAATATCCCGTACATAACTTTAAATTTTGGATTTTAGACCAATTGCTACCAAATATTAGAGGAGGACCTATCGAATTGCAATTAGAGCGTCTGGAATTATTATGGCAAATTAAATTGTTTTCCTATTGCTTACCTGGTTTGAACGACGTTTGTTCTATTATGCCCATTTTAAAACTACAGAGATTAACCAGGTAATAATATTTTACATCTTTGTAAGATTTTTATATATTTTGCAATTGACTTTTTATATATTTTGCAACTGATTTTTTGCAATTTTCTTATATTCTTGAATATTGTGGAAGCTCTGTAGAAACTATGGGAAATAACATCAAAAATTATTATCAATGCTTTCAATTTTATTTTACATTTATTTTTATTATCATTGTTCATTTTTATTTTTATTTTTAAATTTCATAATAATTAGTTAACAAAAGGAAGTTTGGTACTTCCAGAGGAATAACGGAAAGTAGAATCCTGCTATATTATAAGGATTATTTTATAAGGATTTTTTTATCTTTAATGTTTTTTCTTATTTTATGTTTTTATGATTGTAGTGATGTGCCGTTTTTGTCTCAAATTCTCCTTTGAATTTGGGAATATATTTAATGATTTGAATGTAAGGACAATACTTATTATTTCCTTTAACAAATAGGGTATTTTAAAAAAATAAGTTAACTTAAAAGTCTTTATTTGATGCTGTTTCTTTTAAAATGAACTGAATAATGAGCGTAACATCAGCTGACTTGTAAAAGTTATATTAAGGGTGTGTTTTCAGTTATTTGGTTCTCTGAAGAAGTTCGTACATTGTACGTACGAAAAGCGCTTTAGTGTATTTAACTTTAATAAACAGTTTCACGGACTTCCAGGCTGCCTTTATGGATTTACTGATTAGTATCCACAAATACCTCTATGGTGGATGTGAACAGTGGCCTTTGTAAAGTGGACCTTGGGACATGTATTGGGAGTACCATGGCCTAAAATTGTAAACCACGGCCACCCAATGGATATAGTTCTCACTCAAACACACACAGGATACTGTTCTTACACACACACACACACACACACACACACACACACACACACACACACACACTCTCACACACACACACATACATACACACACACACACACTTGCCAGGAATAAGATTAGAACTCCAACCTATCTAGCTATTGCTAATACAGTATTATGCATTTATCAGATGTGTCACAAAGCTTACAGGGTGAAGGGCGTCCCAGGGTAATTCCAAGGTGAACAACATCACCAGGCTTTGTAAAGTATGGCAATGGGTGATTTACTGGGTAGACTGGACCCAAAATACTCGGACCTACAGTTATACACACCTACAGATACAAATATGATCATACACACATTTGCCAGGACTGAGATTATCAGCCTATCTTATTGGTCAGTCCATACTGTTACATAGTTCCTGTATGCAGCACAGGGCTTATTGGCTGATGAGTATCAACAGATACCTCTATGGTTGATGAAGACAACAGACCTTGTAAAGTGGACCTTGGGACATGTAATGGGAGTACCATGGCCTAAAAATGTAAAACCCACCCCCACAATGGATATAGTTCTCACTCAGACACATACACAACATACAATTCTCACACACACACACACACACACACACACACACACACACACACACACACACACACACACACACACTTGCCAGGACTGAGATTAGAACCCCTACCTATCTAGTTATTGTTAATACAGTGCTAGGCATTTATCACATATGCCACAGAGCTTAAAGTATGAAGAATGTCCCAAAGTTCTTCTAAGATGAACAACATCACCAGCCCTTGTAATGTATGGCAATGGGCAGTGAACGGGGGAGTGAGGCCTCAAAATGCTGTATCCTACAAATATACACACTTACAAACACTTAGACACATACATTTGCCAGGACTCAGATTAGAACCCCTACCTATGTAGTCATTGGTACTATAATGTTATGCAGTTACCGCATGCACTATGGAGCTTATAGGGTGAAGAGTGTCCCAAAGTACCTATATAGTGAATAACATCACCAACACATGTAAGGCATGGCAATGGTATGTGTACTAGGTGAGAAGGGCCTCAAACTACTTTCACCCACATGTTTACACACTCACAAACACTTTTATACACACTAATGCACACAAACACACACTTGCCAGTACTGAGATCTGTAGGTTCATAGCCTCATAGGTGTTTACTAGAGGAATGGCCATAGAGCCTTTACAAGCCTAACCCATGAGAATACCCTGGCATCATGCCACCTGTCGATAGTCTCCAGTGTGTCTAACGAGTATAGCCACTGGAGTGATCTCCAGGGTGGGATTTCTATTCCCCATGCATTCATCCAGATTTCTCTTGAAGAGGACCAGTAATGTGCTCTGTTTGACATGTATGTGAAGTCTATTAAATAGTGTGTGCAGTCTCTGAGTTGTGATTCTGTCCCTCTAGCATGTTCTGTTGATTGTGGAAATGGGGTTGAGGTCTCTGGGGCATGTGGTGTGGATGGAGTGGTTTCTTCAGATATAGCATTCCTGATAGAGCTGGTTCAGACATGGCTGCGTAAGTCAGGCAGAGATCGCCTCTAAGTAGTCAATATGAGACAGAGAATAGTTGGAGTTATTGGAGTCTGTCCATATAGGGCAACTGTTTAAGGCCTAGGATCCTCTTTGTGAGGTATTTTTTCAGCCTCTTCAGTTGTTGCAGGTGTCAAGTAGGGTACATGCCAAATGGGCCATTGTACTCGTTGATTGGCCTAATGAGGGGAGAGTACAGGGAGACAATGACCTCTTACTTCCTGGATGCAACACCCTTAGTCAGGAGATGTGACACATAGAAGGACTTTCTGAAGATAGTGGCACTGTGGTGGTCATCAAAGAGCTCACTGTCAACCTGTGTTCCCAGTTCTCTTATAACAATGTAAGTGTTTAGTGGACTACCATCAATGTATTACTTCACGGAACCATGTTTTTCCCAAAGGGGATGGTAGCACATTTTCTGGCATTGAGTTAAAGTCCAGGGTTCTGTCACCCATCATAGGTCTCAGTGAGGCCTTTATACAGGATGTCAACATCACGTGGGGAGGTAATAATAGCACCCAGCTTGCAGCTGTCTGTGAACATTGTCAGCCAGAGTCCCTTTGTGTTGGACTGGACTTCAGAGGTGTGGATCCCAACACGAGGGGACACAGGACCAAACCCTGGGGGACTCCACTCGTGCCTGGTCGGCAGTCTGACATGGAGTCAGCTACTTTCACACTGTGGGCTCTATGCATGAGCCAGTTTGCAAGCCACCTAGTGATATAGGGGTTGATGCCTAGCTGAGTGTGTTTGTCTATGATTCCTGAGTGGGGAATAGTATCCAAGGATTAGAAGGGCCATCTATCTTGTTATTTATTCCCTACTGTTACATAATTATTGCACATGGCACAGAGCTTATAGGGCTGCAGTGTCTAAAGCTACCTCTACAGTGGATGACAACAGTGGGCCTTGTAAAGTGGACACTGGGTTATGTACTGTGTGAGCAACAGCAGAAAATTGCAAAACACCCCCCCCAAATGCACAATTTTGCCAGGACTGAGATTAGAACCCCTACCTATCTAGTCACTGCTACTACAATGTTATGCATTTATCACACTCGCTACGGAGCTTATAGGGTGAAGGTTGTCCCAAGGTACTTCTAAGGTGAGGAACACCACTGGCCCTTGCAAAGTATGGCAATGGGTGATATACTGAATGAGAGAGGCCACAAAATACTTTACCCTACACATATACACACACACACACACACACACACACACACACACACATTTGTCAGAACTGAGATTAAAACCCCTGCCTAACTAGTTATTTGTACTTTAGTGTTACACAATTATCACACATGCCACAGAGCTTATAGGGCTGAAGGCTGCCCAAAGGTGCTTCTAAGATGACTGACAGCAGCAGGACTGCTAAAGTAGGGCAATGGGAAAGGTACTGGGTTCGAATGGGATCCAAACCTTTAACCTACAAACACACAAACATGTTTACATTTGGCAAAACTGAGATTAGAACCCCTACTTAACTAACTACTTGTACTACGGCATTACACAGTTATCGCATGCGCCACAGAGCTTATGGGGGTGAGGGTTGCCCAAAGGTACTTCTGAGGTGACTGACATCAGCAGGACTGCTAAAGTAGGGCAATGGGAAGTGTACTGGGTGTGAATGTGCTCAAACTATTTAACCTATAAACACACACACTTGTACATTTGCCAGGACTGAGATTATAATCCCTACCTAGCTAGTTATTTGTACTATAGTGTTACGCAGTTATTGCACATGCCACAAAACTTATGGGGCTGAGGGCTGCCCATAGGTACTTCTAAGGTGACTGATAGCAGGACTGCTAAAGTAGGACAATGGGAAATGTACTGGGTGAGAATGGGGTCAACATCTTTAACCTACAAACACATACACACACACACACACACACATGCACACACACACACACACACACACACACACACACACACACACACACACACACACACACACACACACACACACACACACACACACACACACACACACACACACACAGACACACACACGCGCGTGCACACATACACACACTTTTACACTTGCCAGGGCTGAGATTAGAACACCTACCTAACTAGGTATTTGTACTATAGTGTTGCACAGTTATTGCATGTGCCACAGAGCTTATGGGGCTGAGGACAGCCCAAAGGTACTTCTAAGGTGACTGACATCAGCAGGACTGCTAAAGTAGGACAATGAGAAGTGTACTGGGTGTGACTGGGCTCAAAATCTTCAAGCACACACACACACACACACACACACACACACACACACACACTTTTACATTTATCAGGATTGAGATTAGAACCCCTACCTAAAAGTTATTTGTACTATACTGTTATGTAGTTATCGCACACACCACAGATCTTAAAGGGCAGTGGCCAGTCCAACAGTACTTCTACAGTGAATGACATCAGCAGATCTTATGAAGTAGGGCAATGGAAGGTGTACTGGGTGTGAATGGACTAAAAAACTTATTCCTACATGCATACACACACACACACACACACACACACACACACACACACACACACACACACACACACACACACACACACACACACACACACACACACACACACACACACACACACACACACACACACACACACACACACACACACACACACACACACACACACACACACCACACATACACCACCCCACACACAGCCCTACACACAACCACTGTTACATATGCCGGGACTTTGATTATAACCCCTACCTATCTAGTTATTTGTATGATCGTGTTACACAGTTATCACATGCACTATAGAGCTTACAGTTTGGAAGTCAGTCAAAAGGTACTTCTAAGGTGAATGACACTGGCAGATGTTGTAAAGTAGGGCAACGGGAAGTGTACTGGGTGGGTAAGCATCATAATACTTAGACCTACAGACACACAAACAAACACAAAGGTAGGTGATGTGATATTCCATCCCTGACCTCAGTACCATCAGACAATGAATCTCATCTTCATGCTGGCACATGCAATTGTTTACAACTGATGTGCAACTGTCTGCAGCAGGACATCACTCGATGCAATTCAGGGTATCTCTGCGTATGACTCACTGTCTGTGTGTGTCTCCCTGTGTGTCTCACTCTGTCTCTGTCTGTCCCTCTCTTCCCCATGTCTATGTGTGTGTATCCTTGACATATTGTAATATGTTGCCCATATATATATATATATATATATATATATATATATATATGTGTGTGTATCATACACAACAGACGCAGATATACCACATATGTGCCACATACAGCTGGCTGTGGGTGATGCTGTCTGATGTGTGTGTGTGGAGACAGTTAGGTTTACATAGCTGTGTCTATGCAAAGATATTTGCACAATACAGAGATATATAGTCTGATGTGGTTTCAGACATGGGCTTCACTTCTCTAAGTGTAGGAGCATACTCAGTATGACCTTCTATAGTAAGTGTGGGAATCCATTCTAGGGATAGTTGTACTCCAGTTCTGGGCATTGTGTGCTGCAGCCATACCTTGCCACCTGTTTGTGCAAGATATCTGAAGATAGGCTGCCAATATGGAGAAACAATGAATCAATCATAAGGGGGTACTGTAACTATTGCTCTTATCAATGTATGAGTTGCTTGAGTGACAGGGTTTGTTTTAGCAGACATTTTCTGACATATGCAATGTTCAACACTGTACTGTACTGTGCCATCACCCACTGACAGATATAATCAGATTATCACAGTTATTTACCAGTGAAATACAAGATGAATGATGCACAGACCTATATTATGAGGTAAAGGCTAGACATTCTTGCACAATCCGGCCAGTTGGGAGGTGTGGCTACAGGCAATTGACTGTTGAAGCTGTGTAAAAGGTCCAGCACCTTGGCAATATGCTGGCTGGGGATCTCCTGGTTGTGCAGTTTTCTTCTTATCTGACAGATCATATCTTGGTGTGGACATACCTGTCAACTGTACAGAATCTCACAGATTATCCATATGCATGCCTCATATATCTGGTTGGTTTCCCTTAACATTGTGGCTTTCTAGCACATTTGTTGCAAATCACTCAGGGCTGCAGTCAGGGAATACTGAAAGAACATTAGTTTCAGACTTCACACCCTTCATGACATCCATGCTATTACACACCCCCTCTGTTATTCCATCAACTGTCTAACATTAAGAGAGCAATATTTCAAATGTGTCCCTATAGTTGGGCCTTTATCCTACCATTATGTATGGCTTTGTCCAGATTTCTTCCTCTACGAGGTTGAGACATATGCTACTAGTATTTAGCAGCATGGCCTTACATTTGCATTTTGTTGGCTGTGTTATGTTGGTAGTATGGACCACATGACATTCCCTACAAAGGCACTATGGGTGAGGCATGGGCCCTTGCCAGAGGCCTGTAGGCCACGTGAGACTGCTGCAGGCCATCTGTAGTGAGCCACTGCATTCTATCACTCATATGTTCCCAGGCTGCCAGGCACTGGACCACCCTGGGGTGATGCTGGTAAGTTACAGAATGCCCTGCTGTGCTACTAGGCACCATATTTCTCTACATATGTGCGCCAGACATCTGGACAAAGCCATGAGTAATTGGGTGACAAAGGCCTAAATATACAGACCATTGTAACTATTGACCTTACAAACCTGGAAGGGTGACATAATAACAGATTTAGCAGTAGCATGCATTTTTCTATAGGGTATGAAGTCTGAGACACTACAATCCATCAATATTTTCTGACTTTAGACTTTCGTGGTTTGCCAATGATTTGCCAGACAACTACTATTTCAGAATAAAGACACCACAGATATGATGCAAACCTGTGTACATTCTGCAAAAGGTCTGTACAGTTGTGAGGTATGGTAGGCACTATGTAGGTTACTCCAACCTGTGTCCTGTTCATATGTGTGGCCTCCTGTACATGACCTGTCCAGTTTTCCTGCAGTAATGGATATTGACAACTGGACAGTGTATACAACTCCCACCGCATGTGTAGCTGACATGCAATATAGTTGGCACTGCATTTCATGGTACATGGCCCTGTCTACCACAGTACTGTACCTAGGCCAGTACGACACAACAGCCATGAGAAATTGCTGGCCACATCCTGACAAGTATTCCCCACACATGTGCATAGCTCATTGACCCCTGCATATTGTGGATATGCAACAAGTTATCATGTTGATTGGGACAGCCCTGGCAATGCGTGCTTTGCTGCTATTACCTGTAAACTTACTTGTTACTGCATTTTTATGGGAATATGGGTGTTGGGGGCACACCTGTCAATGGTACACATTTGCACATACTGTGCTGACATTGGCTTTACATTTTAGTTTCATTTAGCATAGTATTGTGCCTTGTCTTGGAGAATAGAGGCATATCACTAGAGACCACAGGTTAGATTGTAATGCCATACAATTGAGTTTCAGACTTCTTACCCTTCAGAGAGTCTTATTGCAACTGCAAGGCCTGCTGTGATATCACTGTGTAAGTCTGTAGGGGGTATTCCATCATTGTTGCCATTTGTGTGCCTTTGCAAGACATTCCTTTATGGTTTTCTACAGCTGACTTGCTGTGTGAGTCTGGGAGTGAGTAAGGGATCCCCACAGTGACATCCATGCATGTGACCTATGACCACCCCTTAGTTGGCCCCCACATATACTGCAGTGGGATTTGTCACCTTAAATGATACTACATAGTGTGGGGAAGCCAGTATTGTGTAGACATTTCCATAGCTGTCAGTTGTCTGCTGCCCTCCCAGTACGCCACCCCATTCCCTTGCAAGCATGCAGCATTTCCATAGATATGCTACCCAAACATAGTAATCCATTCATTTATTGTTAAGAAGACTGACTTACCTTGTGCCTGTGGCAGTTGTGAGGACAGCGCTTGAGGGCTGCCTATATTGGATGCACACAGTATACTGCCTATACATGGTAAGAATTGTTTATAAGTTACAAGTAAGGTGATTAGGTTCATAGGTTCATAGGTTTATACTAGGCTATCTGCCCTAAGGCATTTATAAGCCTAGCCCAAATTATTGTGGCTTATGCCACCCCTTATATGAAAAAATACTGTGCCCATTAGTTTGTTGTGCCTCTGTCCAGCAGTGACCCAGAGATGATTCCCGGGGTAAACCTACGATCTCCCATCCACAGGTCTAGATTTCTCTTGAACAGAGTCAGCGAGGTGCTCTGCCTCACATGGACCGGGATTTTATTCCACAGCATAGGGAGTCTCTGAGTGATAAATCTATCCCTCCAGCACGTCCTATTTATATCCGTGCTAAGGTTTAAGTCGCTTGCTCTAGTGGTTTTGGTGGATTTGGATTTTTGAGGTGGAGCATGTCCATTAATTCCGGGTTGGACATGGCCTTGTATGTCAGGCACATGTCACCTCTGAGCAGACGGTATGCGACTGAATAGAGCTGGAGTTTCTTCAATCTGGCAGCATATGACAGATTTTGGAGTCCCTTTATCCTTTTGGTGAGGAACTTTTGGGGTCTCTCCAATTGCTGCAGATGTCGGGTGAGATACATCCCGAATGGGGCATTGTACTCGATCATTGGTCTGATAAGTGAAGAGTACAGGGAACAATGACCTCACTAGATCTGGATGTGAATCCCTTCATGATCAGGTGGGCAATGTAGAAGGTCTTTCTAACCACTTTAGCAATGTGAGTGTCAAAAGAAAGGCCACTGTCAACCTGGGTCCCCAGGTCCCTGATAACCTCTTCTGTGCTTAGTGGATTGCCACCTATATGGTAGCTTGGGGTTACCTTGTTTTTCCCGAAGGGTATGACTATACATTTTTGGCGTTTAACTTCAGGCCATGGCTCTGGCACCAGCTATCTGTTTCCGTGAGTCCCTTCTGAAGGATATCAGTGTCCGATGCACTTTCCACTATGGCGCCCAGTTTGCAGTCATCTGCAAACTTTGTCAGCCAAAGTCCTCCCATGTTGGCCTGTACTTCTGAGAAGTAGATGCCAAACAATAGGGGCCAAGGACCGAGCCCTGTGGGACACCACTTGTGACCGGCTTGGAGTCTGACACAGCGCCAGCAACTCTAACCCTGTGGGTTCTGTCCTTAAGCCAGTTTGCAACCCATCTTGTGACATATGGGTTTACATTTAAGCTGGTAAGTTTTTCTACAATACCCGAGTGGGGTATTGTGTCGAAAGCCTTTGCAAGGTCAAGGTAGGCTGTATGGACTGCCTTTCCCTCATCAATGGCCTTGGTGACTATTTCAAGAAGTCGACCAAGTTCAAAAGGCATGATCTTCCCTTGACAAAGCCAAACTGGGTCGGGTCCAATGTCTGCAAGTCCCCTATATCTTTGTTTATGAGCTCCATTATGATCCTCTCCATAGCTTTGCAGACTAGACTTGTTAAGCTTATGGGGCTGTAATTACCAGTGTCCGTGAGGCGCCACCTTTGTGGAGTGGGACCACAGTTGCCGTCACGCCACTCCTTGGGCACGTATCCTGTGGTAAGGCTGAGATTAAACAGCTGCCTTATGTGCGGGTTTAATTCCTCATTTAGCTCGTGTAGCACACAGCCGGGGACACCATCCGGTCCCATTGATGCTGTGTTTTTAGCTTTAGAGAGAGCAGCTTTCACCTGCGCATTTGAGATGTCCGGGAGGCTACACTCGGCTGGGATAGTTATCTCTCCTTTAGGAGAGGAGAGGGGGGTGAAGTTTGCACTGAACCTGTCTGCCAGTATGTTGGCAATGTCTGTGGGTTCAGTGATTTTTGTATCATTTTGGACTAATTCTGAGCATATCTGTGAGTTTCCACCCAGGTTCCTAACATAGCTGAAAAAGGCCTTATGATTGTCCTTTGAATCCATGGCAATTTTCTCTCAAAATTGGCCTTAGTTGATTTTATGAGTGCTCGTAATTTTTACTAATAATGATCAGGGTGACTTCCCTTTTATGGATTTTGTTCTATCATGTAATAGCTTTCTCCTCTTATTGTAAAGTTTGTTAATGGCTGGGGTCCACCAGACTGGACGCTTGCCCTTTGTGGAAAGAGTCTTGGTTTTATTTGGGATTGCCTGATCCATGCAGTCCTGGAGGTGTTCATAGAAGGCATTTGTAAGGGCTTCCGCAGCTTGGGTTGTGGTTTCCTCTGACTCAGGGGCCTTGAAGGATACCACACCAGTCTTGAGTAGTGTGAAGTTTGCTTTAGAGAAGTTCTTCACTATGGTCTTTTTGTTTGGGGTGGGGGGGATGTGGATTTCCAGTGAGATTAGTTTATGATCAGATCTCACCAATGAGGGATATACTTCGGTGTGGAGCATTTTGTCCCCATGTTTGTGACAATGAGATCTAGTATATTTTCTCCTCTCGTGGGAACAGTGACTAGCTGTTCCATGGCATTTGAATTTATGAACTCCAGGAACCGTTGGGCTAGAAAGTTAGGGCTTGAGTAATGTTCCCAGTCTATATTCGGGTAGTTGAAGTCACCCAATATGATGGTGTTTGGAGATACATTTATACCCTCCAGTGTCTTCAGGAAGGCTGTGTGGGGTTCCTGAGTTTGAGAGGGTGGCCTGTAGCATGCTACAATTTGTAGAGCAGTTTTGCCTATTGTTAGTTGCACCTGGATGGTTTCCGAGCTTCATGCGTTGCCACCAACCTGGAGGTGTGAGTATCCTTTATGAATATGGATACACCCCTCCTTTTGTGGAGTGGTCCGGGTTTTGGGGCCGGAACGCATGATATGAGGTAAAACCTAATAGTGCCGGGTGCTCTCAGGAGCCTTGAACCAGGTTTCAGTTACAGCACAGACATCGATGTTCTCCATACTGAGAAGGGCCTCGAGTCGTGCATTTTGAGATTTAGACTTCTGGCATTGAGCAGCATTACCCTCAATTTCTTCCCATTTTTGTTTTCTAGGGTGGTAGGTTTAGAATTTGAGCCTTGCCTAAAAAGGCACTATGGGGGTGGCAAGAGCCTTAGCCAATATCCGGAATCCCAGGGTGACAGGTGCAAGCCGTCCCTTGCGAGCAGCGTGGCTTGTCAAGCATGTCATCCCAGGCAGACAGACACTGGATCCCCTTTGAATGACACCAGACATTAAGCCAATTGTTAAAGCTGATCATCTTGTCTCTATATTGTGGCATCATTCTTGGTGAAGGAAGGATACTGCTCAGGGTTAGGGTCATACCTGCCTGGGCTACATAATCAGAGAGCTCCTCTATGTCTCTTTTCATGCAGTCCAGGGAGGTACGTCTCAGGTCGTTCACACCAGCATGGACAATGACTGTGTCATATTTGTACTTGCTGTGGAGTGACCCAGTGCTTGTGTTATGTGGCGGATTCTAGCCCGATAGGCAGCTTACTGTGACCCTCTCCTTGTTCAGCCTGGTGAGTGGGACGTCAGTGTGTCTGACTATGGAGTCACCTATGACAAGTATGTTTGGTGTTGTATTTGGCCTTAAGGGCTGTGACTGCTTTGCACACTGCTTTTGTGGTTTATGTGTTGCTTGTGGGGTGTCTTGAGGTAGCAGTTGTTTGGGTGTCTGCTTTGGAGGCCTCTGCTGTTTAGGTAAATTTTTACTCAGAGCCTCCGAGTATGTCTTTGTGTGTTTATGTGTTTGATTCAGTGGAGTGGTAGCATTATGTGAGGCTGGTTTTGTGGTGTGTGTAGTTGCCTTCTCCTCCTGTCTGGTCTTGCCAGTCCTGAGTTGAGAGAGCTCAGCCTCCAGTTTGGCTAAATAGCTGCATCTCTCGCAAGTATTTGTGTTATGTGGGAGGAGGAGAGGGTTGTCTGTGTACATGAGGCAGTTATAACATTGCCTCAAGATTCCCAGATTCACCAGCTGGACCGGAGAGGAGATTGACAACTGACCTTTGGACATGCTAGAATAATATTGGGAAATCCTTAATTGAAAACAAGGGCCAGTGGGGAGTGAGGGTGTAGTGCTTTTAATTTTAGTGCTGACTTATATAATTGCTTTAGTGAGCAAGTGCCAGGTAACTTGAGTGCAATGTGATACAAGTAACTAAATGCAAAACGACAAACAGTAACTTTCTTTCAAGTGAAACAAGGAAATAAGTACAGTAAGCAATGCAGATATCACTATTGATCCACAGAAGCTCCGAGAAGTTGCGTATTAGGTGAATTAGCTTCCAGGGAAATAACAAGCAAACAAACAACAAGTATATAAACAAAGCTAGATTCAGTAGGCCTGGATCTAGTCTATGATAGAGCAAACAAGGTGAACCAATTTCAGTAAGATACAGTTCAAATATTCAGGCACTATAAACCTTTAACCAGAAAATTCCCAGCTCAGAAGGGCAGAGTCCAGCCTCTTCTCCCACAAGAGTGCAGTCCACGAACCTTCTTAATGTAAAATAACTGGCCTGAAGCCCAAGTGCCTAAACCAGAACTAATACACTTGGACACTGGGCTCTCAATCAGCAGTTCCCAACTTAGAAGGATGAAAGCTACCTGTCCTGCCACCACAGTGCTTGCCACAAACCTTCCTAATGTAAAACAACTGGTCTGAAGCCCAAGTGCTTAATCCAAAAGACTTGAATGATAGCTACACTTTAATCAAGTTACAACCAAGCAGTAATAAATACCATTGAATACTTTAGAGAATGTCTGGATTAGTGCTCAAGTTACACAAACAAAGCTAGATCCAGCAGGCCCGAATCCAGTCTATGCCACAGCAAACAAGGCGCACCAACTTCAGTAAGAAACAGTTCAGATATGCATGCACTATAAGCCTTTAACCAGAAATTCCCAGCTCAGAAGGGCAGAGTCCAGCCTCTCCTCCCACAAGAGTGCAGACCACGAACCCTCTTAATGTAAAATAACTGGCTTGAAAGCCCAAGTGCTTAAACCAGAATTAATACACTTTTAGAATAACAGACACTGTTCACCCCTCGTTACACAACCTGGTGGTTCCGAGCTCCCCCGAAAGCACCATATCGATACTGAACTTAGTGTGGACACCTGATCGACACAGAGCACTGAGGCCTAGAGCTCCTGGACTCAATCGATCCGCCACCCTCAGCCTCGCAAGCAGCTGGGATTACAGGCACGCGCCACCACACCCGGCGAGAATCTTCTGCCCAGTGAGAGAACTTCAGCTCTGTGAATGTGATGTGTGTGTCATCCATTTGACTGTGTGTGCGAATCAGAGAGAGGTGTCAGTCTCCGGGACCCTACAGTGTCAGTGTGTGTGCTATGCATTGCCTCTTTGTCAAGGCCTGGGCATACTGGGCACACCTCCATCTGCCTTTGGGAGGAGGCTCAGGGGCTTCCTCTTCTGAGTCCCTCTGTGCCTGCGGGGACCTTGGCAATGGTGAGGGGCTGTGTGGCCCTTCCCCATGCTGTTCCTGCTGCAGCTGTTTCCACAGGATCATATTGTGTAGCATGACACATACTATGAACATGTGTGCACATGTGACTGGAGAGTACTGCAAGGTTCCACCAGATATGTCAAGGCAGCGGAACCATGACTTCAGCATCCCAAACACATGCTCTATTATGATTCTGGTTTGTGCGTGTGCCTCATTATGACATTCTTGTGTGGGTGTGTGTACATTTCTGATGGGTGTCATCATCCATGGTTCCAGTGCATAGCAAGCATCCCCCACTAGATGACCATATGGGATGCCCCCACTGGCAAATGCCTGGTAAAGCTGTGATGAATGCCAGATCTGGGAGTCGTGATAGCTTCCAGGGCTGCCAGCACACACATTCATGATAATGCCCTGGGCATTACACACAACCTGGCAGTTGATGGAGGGGAAGCCCTTGTGGTTTATGTAAACCCTACCCTGTTCACTGGGAGGTGCTTTGATGTGGATCTGCTTACAGTCTATCGCACCCAGTACCACAGTGAAAGACACGCATACTGCTGGTCCTCTCCTCGTGGGTGTTGGAGAAGTAAATGTGCTCAATGTCATGTGGTAGCATGGCATCCAGGAACTGGTGGAGTACCCTGGATGCAGATGCCTGTGAGACCTCCATGATGTCCCCAGTAGGTCTTTGGAAAGTACCTGTAGCTAGTATTCTTAAGGCTACACATACCTTAGTATCCACTGGAATGGGTTCCCCTCTGTTGGCTCTGGATCTGAGTTGAGGCCAGCACAGCTCGATGATTTGCTGCAGTATGTCTCTGTCCACCCTGTAGCTGTCTACTATCTCCAGATCATGTAGCCCCTGGTTAGTTACCCTGGGTCTGAACAGTCTTCTCCTCCTCTTTGGTCTGTGGCGGTTGTCAGCATTATCCTCCTCACTGCCCTCTAGCACATACTGATGGATCAAAGCAATGGCAGCCCCTAACATTTTTCCGATGAAAATTCCCCCGCATGTGTACACCAATGGTGCAGAGTTTGTAGGAAAACCAGACTGTAAGGTGTTTGCATAGTTTATACTGTTGTGCTGCAGATGCTGCCTGCATGATTGATTGGCTATGATACATTCCACCTGCCAGCTATATTATTTGTACTTGATTGCTTTTATTCTGCTATAAAGATGCTGGGTGAGGTAGGGGAGAATGGCTCCTGAGGGTACTAATAGCAGTCTGAAGAGAAAGGCACGTCCCAGATGACTGGAGAATAAGCATACTCATGCCCGTGTACAAGAGCAAAGGGGATGTCCACAACTGTGGACAGTACAGAGGCATCAAACTCCTATCACATTGCATGAAAGTTCTGGAGAGGGTGATTGATAAATGGACACGCAGAGTAGTAGAATGCAAGATGGAAGATGAGCAGTTTGGATTCAGATCATGATGCAGCACAACTGACCCGATGTTTGCATTGAGACAGATACTTGAGAAGAAGTTAAAGATTAGGAGAGAGTTCAACTGGGCATTCCTAGACTTGGAGAAAGCAGATGACAAGGTCCCAAAAAATCTGATCTGGGTAGTACTGTGGTGGTTTGAAGTCCGAGAAACATTGGTAGAATTAGTGCAGGCTATGTACAAGGACCCAGTGACTCAAGTACAAACAGTGTTCGGTCTCATGGAGGGGTTCCCAGTGGGAGTGGGTATACACCAGGGTCCAGCTCTGAGCCCATAGCTGTTCATACTGGTGATGGACTACATTAGCAAACAGGTTGGAGGGGACAGATCAACAAAGCTGCTGTATGCAGATGATGTTGCAAAAGAGAATAAAATCTCATGAGTGGAGGAGCTCCCTGGTCAGCCTCAGTAAAAAGCTGAGATCTCTTATAAGATCCTCCAAAGCTAGCTATGAAAACAAAATTGACACTGATTCTGAGGGCAACCACAAAGCATTCTATAGCTATGTCAAGAATCTCAATGGCAACACCCAGATCTGCTCTGAGTTACAGCACAAAGGCATGAAAACTACAGAACCAACTGATATTGCCAACATCCTGGCAGATAGGTTCAGTGCTAACTTTACCCCCTCTCACCTCTAAAGGGACAATATCTATACAGGAAAAATGCAGAGACCCTGTAATCACATCTATGCAGGTAAAAGCTGCACTCTCTAAAACCAAAAACACAGCATCCATGGGACCGGACAACATCCCAGGCTGCATTTTACATGAACTCCAGAATGATCTGGCTCCCCACCTAAGCACCATGTTCAATCATAGTCTCATGTCAGGCTTTGTGCCCACTGAATGGTGCAAAGTCAC
The DNA here is from genome assembly GCF_019279795.1 of Protopterus annectens. NCBI lineage: Eukaryota > Metazoa > Chordata > Ceratodontiformes > Protopteridae > Protopterus > Protopterus annectens. Next base: position 1,957,480,360 of record NC_056731.1, read on the forward strand.
AGTTATCCCACTCCACAAAGGGGGAGCCACCACTGATCCTGGGAACTATCGCCCTATAAGCCTGACAAGCCTGGTCTGCAAGGCCATGGAATATATCATCATGGGACTCCTAAACAAAGACATTGGTAACCTCCAAACTCTGGACCCCACCCAGTTCGGGTTTGTGAATGGCAGATCATGCCTTCTGAACCTGATTGAATTCTTTGAGGCAGTCACCAAAGCCGTAGATGAGGGCAAGGTGGTTCATACAGCCTATCTTGACCTCGCCAAGGCTTTCAACACCATCCCCCATTCTGAAATTATAGCTAAACTCACTAAACTAGGTATAAATCCCTACGTCACAAGATGGGTTGCTAACTGGCTCACTGACAGAACCCACACTTTAAAAGTTGCAGACTCCAATCTGACTTCAAACCAGTGACAAGTGGAGTACCACAGGGTTCAGTCCTGGAACCTCTCCTGTTTGGTATCTATTCTCTGAAGTACAGGCTAACACAGAAGGCCTCTAGCTAATGAAATTTGCAGATGACTGCAAACTAGGAGCCATAGTCGAGTCCCCAAATGATGTGGACATCTGACAGAGGGACCTCACTGAGACAGATGCCTGGTGTCAGAGGCATGGATTCAAGCTCAATGCCAAAAAGTGCATTGTCATCCCCTTTGGTAAAAACTCTGTATCCATGAACTATCACATAAACATCAGTCTACTTAACACCAAATGTGTGATAAGAGACCTTGGGACCCAGGTGGACAGTAGTCTCTCCTTTGATAATTACATGTGGCACACCTCATCACAAAAGGGTTCTCATCCAGGAAAGAAGAGGTCATTGTTCCCCTCTACTCAGCACTCATTAGACCCATTATAGAGTACAACGCCCCTTTTGGAATGTACCTCACAAGACATCTGCAGCAGCTGGAAAGGCCACAGAAGTACCTCACAAAAAGGATTACTGGCCTCAAACAGATGCCCTACACTGACCGTCTCAAAAAAACTCCAATTTTACTCTGTAGCATATCGCCTACTCCAAGGAGATCTCTGCCTATCATATAAAGCAATGTTGAAACCCAGAGCTGTTGGACATGCTACACCTAAAGAAATCCCTACATGCTCTAGGGACCTAAACCTTGTCACCACAATAAACAGGACATGCTGGAGGGATAGATTCCTGTCCCAGAGTCTTCCTATACTCTGTAACAAGCTACCCATCTATGTCAAACAAAGTTTATCATTAGCACTCTTCAAGAAAAATCTTGATGAGTGGATGGGAAATATGAAATACACCCCGGGGATCACTTCTGTGGCTCTGCTCGACAGGGTCACAGGAAATTAACTTTCTTGGGTGGCGTAAGCCAGGGAACCTTGTTGGCTAGGCTTACTTAGGCCCTTGGGCCGATAGCCTAGTACCTACCTATGAACCTATTAACCTATGTGGCAGTACAGGCAGACTCTGAGCTAGAACTTCAGCAAAGGATAGGAGAATGGAATGCAAATCTGAAGGCACATGGGATGAAAGTAAGCACAGATAAGACAGTGGTAATGGCAGCATATTGGGGAAATCAGAAGAAGCTGAGACTAGAGTTAGAAGGGAAGACAGTGGAACAGGTAAACAGCTTCAAGTATCTGAGAGGGGTGGTTGAGGAGAAGGGTAGTCTGAATGAAGAGGTCAAAGCTAGCATCAGAGGGGCTGCAGCCAACTGGCATAGAGTATCAGATGTAGTCATTGACAGAAGAATGCCAAAGAAGCTGAAAAGTAAGGTGTACAAGAGAGTGGTGCGACCAGTACTACTGTATGGTACAGAAACCTGGGCAGTAAAGGCAGAACAGTTGAAGAAGCTAGAGGTGATGGAAATGAAGTGCCTGAAAAAGGTGGTAGGATGCACACTGTAGGACAGGTGAAAGAATGAGGACATAAGAGCAGAAGCTAAAGTAGCTCCGATTGCAGAAAAAATCAAAGATAATAGATTATGGTGGTTTAGGCACATGTGTAGAAAAGCAGAAGACAATCTGGTAAGTTAGATTTGGGACAGACAGAAAGAAGGTAAGCGGAAGAGAGAACGTCCAGCAAAGAGGTAGATGTATTGTATGAAAGAAGACCTGCGACAGTCAGACATGAGTGTCGAAGAAAGGGGTCTATATTAGAACATCGAATGCTTAATAGTTCAAATCACTAAAGGTCGACCCTTAATAATTGAACTATTAAAACATTGAACGTTTGTAAAAAAAAAGACAAACTAAAGGGTGAAGGCAGGGAGGCAAGCCCCAAATGGGGGTATGCACCCCCACACCCCCGCTACTTAAATATACCAACTCCAAGACTGCACTACATTGAAGTAAATGGAAATCTCCCCTTACAGAGATTTCCATTTACACGTTCAAGATTCTGAGCGTTCACTATTGTCGTGTCGACAATATCATATTCAATATTGTCGGCTTTCGACAATGTAATATAGACCCGAAGAAAGGAGTGTAGCACTGAATCGAGAGAGTTGGCAACAGTTAACACGATAACCCAACCTCATGTAGAAAAAATTGGGAAAAATGGGGCTGATGATGATGATGTCCTTTTTTTTCCTTTTTCTCCCTTCCCATTTCCACTCCTTTTAAGCCCTAAGGTGTCCCAAATGTAAAACAGTCCTGCTATTTCTGTTTTTTTTTTTTGTTTTAGACCCAGTGCACAGTGCACAAACCCATTTAGCTAATGTAAACACTGTAAAATGGCCCTCCCTGGATGTGAACATGCTCTTCATTTCATGGAATAAGTTAATACAGCCTCAGACATACCCCCATGCTTAGCTGTGCTTAGCTAAGCTTGTCTGGGAGCCGTGGAGCTCCAATGTCCTTACACAAGCATGACACACCTCCTTTTCATGGCTGCTGCTCCTCCTGCTTACATCACTACCTTATAGCACCTACACGGTTAGGTGCAGTTTGGCACTTAGAATCTTTTTGTGATTCAGTAAATTTCGCTCATTAGCATACTTCACTGCCTTAATCCGTAATTACTGTGCTACATCAGAGCCTTTCGCCTTAGCAACCACTGTTTCCTGGTATTGTTTTTATTCTGCATGGCATAGATTATTATGTAAAATGCAGATTTCACTTAAAATTGCCTTTTTAAGTTTTTTTAAATATTTTTGGAACAATTCCATTTGGCACTGCCCTATGCTTAAACAGCTGAGATCGGCCAAAAAAATAAAGTTTAATTTTTGTAATTTTGCAACAATTTTCCATTCCAATGGCCATATATTTGTCCATTGGCATGCCTAAAGATTATAATACATGCTTTTATTTGAGCTGTCATGCCTCTGTTTTGATTTTTGCAGAAATGTATTTGGCTAGTAACTGAATACATTTCTGCAAGTAACACTATTCCTGCACGGATGTCTGCCTGCTTACTGAATCCCTAATTTACCTCATTTGCATGGTATTCACCAGCAAATGAGGTAATTAGCATTATTCAGTGGTGTCCATGCAGGAATAGCGCTGCCAAGCTCATGCACATCCCCAGGCTTGTTTACTGGATTGCTCGGCAGCCAGTTTATTGAATCCCAGGGAATGTTATTGACAAAGAAAGCTTTTTAACACAGTCCCTGCCATCTGGAGTCATTTAACGTTTAATATCTGCAGAGAAATAACGCACCTGTAATTCAACACCAGATTTCATGATCACCTGAAACATACTTCTGACTGTTCTTGATTTATAGATAAAGGATTACTAAAATAATTGCTCTCCCTCAATCTGCTACTATGCAGCTTTAAATGAACACAGCTACAAGGGTGTGAACTCTGTTTTCTGGTTAAAAAATGACCTGATGCTTGTATGTATGAATGTTAGAATAGTAATTATTATCTGCTTTTCGTTTTTATTTTACCCTTTACAAAACTCTGCAAACACTTGTAAATATCCCTTAAGCAAATATAACCTGAAATATCACAGTACTAATGTTTCTTTTATTTATTATATGAATTGCTAATGACTGTATCCCATAAGAAAATGTAACCTGCAATATACTAGTGCTGTTCTTTTTATGTATTATATGTACTTATCAATAATTGCATCAGGCAAGTCTACATGAAGAAAAATAAATCAAATTTACTATCATTACTGCGAATCTGCCATTGTACCAGCATCATGGCTGAAAAGGGTCTCAGGATCTGTCCACCCACCAAGTTAATAAAATAAAATAGAATACATAAATACATACATACATAAATACACACACATGCATACATCTTTTTTTAGTAAAGTAATAGATATGTTTGTCTTTATATATGCTATGTTGAACGTGTATAGAATGTAGGAGTTATATAAATAAAACCACACTGAATTTTCAAGATTATATCTTTAAGCACGTTATTATGAAGATGGAAGATATATTAGGGATATGCAAGACATCCTGCACTAAAGAATGCAGTCTATCACAGCTTTGCGTTTCTCCCACCCCTTTATTCTCTGAGCCTTTACTTGATTGGTCCTCCTTCTGCTTTTTTCCCACCCCCTTATTCTCTGAGCTTTTACTTGATTGGTCTTCCCTCTTACCTGTCTCAACATGCTGATAGATCTACATTTATCATCAGATCCAGGTTGTATGGCATCATGAAAATTTCTCTCAACTCAAAGATGTGGGGAGAAAAGCAAAAGGCTTGTTACAATGCTCTAATCACCACATATTGAGCAATTTTCTGTACTTCAGCAGTGATGGCAAATGCAATGTTGGTAGTTATTTATTTAATCTCCATATTCTTGTGGCTTCATGAAGCTATACTGGATGCCAGTACTGAATTCTCACACCAGCAGCTCCTGCGGATAACACCCCTAACTTGCACCCAGGGTAGTTGCTTCTTTTGCCCCATTCTAGTTATGATTCTGTTAATCATATTTCTCTTTCCATCACCATCCTCTTCATCTACTTTATATGTCCTTCCTTCCTCTACAGTCTCTTATCAATTTAGACTTGTGCCATGGCTCTAGCATTAAGTGGTGTGTTCTCTAACTTGTGTAACTATATAGGTAGGAGTTCTAATCTCGCAGCAGTGGACTGGAATGTGTGTGTGTGTGTGTGTGTGTGTGTGTGTGTGTGTGTGTGTGTGTGTGTGTGTGCGTGTGTGTGTGTGTGTGTGCGTGTGTGTGTGTGTGTGTGTGTGTGTGTGTGTGTGTGTGTGTGTGTGTGTGTGTGTCTGCGCATGTGAGATTATTCAACTGCCAATCTGGAACAATTTTTGGGTTGGGGATTGGCATAATGGTCAAGGTGCTTGTCTCACAGTCAAAAGGTATAATGTTTGAGACTCACCTTTAAAAGTGAAATTGCCTATGCTTAAAATGGCCCACAAGAGCATCTAACTTAGTACTTCCCTATAAACGATTTCCTATATATACTAAGTACTCCTAAGTTTTTCTTACCTTGAGTATGACTTTCTACACTCCTTTAATATACTCTATTTGTTTCTTTCTCCTTATACAACACTTTGTTTCTGCAAATCCCTTGCAAACTGAATATTCCCTATTATTGTATGTCTGATCATATTTTAGGATATTGTATATCTACAGTACTTCTAAATGAAGGTAGTAAACATGCACCTCAAATTGTTATATATAACTGCAATGTGCTTGTAAACTTGTATTTATTTTTACTGCATGTCTTTCAGGATAGATAGATAGATAGATAGATAGATAGATAGATAGATAGATAGATAGATAGATAGATAGACAGGCAGACATATAGATAGATAGACAGATAGATAAACATTGGTACAGCTCAAAATATCTAAAGCATGTGTGAATGAAAACTTGCTGATGGGTGTAAAACATTAAAAGCACATTTGACTGAATGCTCAAATGAAAATGCACATTTTTAATATAGGTTATAGTCAGGAGTGTGCTGGAAAATGAATAATTGAAAAGATTATAGTGGTTGGTGTGTATGCAAAGGCATTTGTGGGTTAGTCTAAGTGTTAGGAAAAGGGGTAAAGTTACTGTTTTGCATGTTTAGTGTTGTGTCTGTTCAATATCCTTTGGTCTTGTGTAGCAGTACTGTTAGGGAAAGGGTTTTTAAGAATGTAATATATAGGGTTAGCATTAGCACACATGAGCAATGTGGGCTGGGGGAGCAGTATGTTTTCAATCACGTATTAATGTTTGGTAGAGTTATTGGTGGTGGGCTCTTTATCTTTCATGGTAACGGCAATATGATGAAAGAGTTCTTCACAGCATTGAAAAACACTAATGCCCATTTATTATAAATGTAGAGTATAACACTAGAGAATTAAAATTTTTGGATGTGATGTTATACAGATAGATAGATGGATAGACATATAGATAGATAGATAGATAGATAGATAGATAGATAGATAGATAGATAGAAATTATATTAGTACTGTTACTACACAGTCAACTTTTAGTAAAAGATGTAATTTTGATGTGTTAATTAATATTTTGAAATAAAATAAACTTAGTAGACAAAGTGTGCAGCAAACAGATACGTAACAGGTGTAATAAGAATGAAGTTCTGTTCTTACCATAACGTTCTATGTGTGCTGCCCATCTCATCCTTTATTCTCACTGGTGGGTTGGATCCAATCCATCAGATCCATCTCGGTCATTTCTCCAGCTCGAGGTCTTCAGCAAAGCTCACGGTCCTTATTCTTTACCCATAAGGCAGCCCCGCAATTACCTCAGATCTTGTTTGCTCCCAGCAGCCCATGGAAGAAAAACGTATACAGTACCCCCAATTGAAATATACATGAGTGTGTAAATACTACTGCACACACACACACACACATACATATATATATATATATATATATATATATATATATATATATATATATATATATATATATATATATATATTCAGTCAAAATATTTACAGCTGAACTTCCCTAATGCACAAACAAGTACTATACCTCTAATTAACTCCCCAGAACACATAAATATAACATCTTTACCTAGCTATTTACCTGCTAAATATCACAGACTGACCCATATCAAATACAACTATCTAAAACCTAAAAAAACCTCTTCACCATTACTTTAACCGCCACAATCCCTTAAACAAATTATTACACCTCTCCTTACTAGATGGGGACATTCATCCTAACCCAGGACCAGGGCAATAAACAAGCACAGAACCACAAATTCATGTTCCCGCTACCCCAAATATCCCATCTAAATCTCCCAACTCACTCTATATAGCTCACCTCAATATTCGCAGCATAAATAATAAAATTGCCCACCTCCATGCTCTCCTGGATGTTCATTCCTTTGCTATACTTTGTTTAACAGAAACATGGCTAAAACCCACTATACAAGATGTTGAAAATATTCCATCTGGGTACAACATCTTGAGACAAGACCGCAAAGTAAAAAAAGGAGGGGGTGTTGTTATCCTCTATAAAGAAGGGCTACAAATATCTATACTAGATCTTGGTTCCTCTTCTGAAAACCATGCAGAAATCATTAGCACCAAACTTCAACTTAATCCCAGCAAATCCCTAAATATAATATGTATCAACTTGCCCCCTGGTAACAACATCACCACTCTGGAAGGTATCCTTGCTGAACTCTCCACAAAAATTCCCAAGAGACAATAATTCTTGGAGACTTTAATAGAGACTGGAAGTACTGTTCTATTGAATCACCAACCTCCCATATTAACCTTAATCGCTTCTCACAAACAATTAACTCCCCAACCAGAATTAATAAACCCAATAACAAAGAATCAATTCTACACTGGATTCTAATAAATAATCACCAACAACTCTATAATGTAGGGACCCTCCCTGATGATGTAAGTGACCATTCTCTCACTTACATAATCAGGCAAAGGTCGAGCTCACACAACCCAACCATATATAAAACAATAAGAAGCAACAGAAACTTTAACCTCAATAACTTCGAAGCTGAACTAAAAGAATGTGATTGGTCACCTATAAAATACCTCCCACTTGACAAAGCAACAAACTACTTTAACTCAAAATTCTTAACAATCCTTAGCGACCATGCACCGGAGTGTTTCATCAAAATTAAATCTAAACCTGCCCCATGGCTTACAAAGAAAACCAGACAGAAAATTCAGCAGAGAAATAAAGTTTGGGCACTATGGAGAACAACTAAAAACCCTGTAGACCAACAACAATTCAGGCAAAAAAGAAATGAGACTAAGAAAGCTATACTCGAAGATAAAAAAAACTTTTACTTCCACCTCCAACAGACCAACCAAAATAATCCACAAAAGTTCTGGGCTAGCATAAACAGACTACTTCAACCAGGCCAATCCGCAACACCACCCCCTATAGGATCAAATTCTGACAATCCAAAGCAAACTGCTAATGCTTTTAATACCTTCTTCACTGAGACCTTCCAAACACTTGCTAATCAACTAACAGCCGATAGCTCTGCCCTTCCAACCAATACTACTAACCCTCTCCCAACTCTAAACCTGCAACCTGTCCCAACTTCCCTCATCTGCAACCTCTTAAGTAAACTAAAACCTACTACCCCCTCAGCTGACCAGCTACCTGCTGAATACCTGCAAAAGGCAGCCAAAGTCATAGCTTATCATGTATCATTGCTGATAAATTGAACCATACAAGAAAGCACTATTCCCACCATCTGGAAAATCTCCTACATTATCCCCCTACACAAGGGTGGAAACTCCAGAGAATATTCTAACTAATGTCCCATAGCTCTACTTTCCCCATTAGCTAAAATAATGGAAAAGTGCATCCACAGACAGTTACTAAACCACCTACTCCAGAACAATTTACTGGCCAAATCTCAACATGGCTTCAGGCCTTTCCACAGTACAACAACTGCACTCCTATCCTTCATGGACAGCATCAATAAAAAACGTAATAACAATCTTCTCTCTTCAGCACTTTTCATCAACCTTTCAAAAGCATTTGACATGGTCAACCACCACTTACTTCTCAATATTCTAAAATCCTTCTCTCTGGACACAAAGACTATAAAATGGTTCCAGTCCTACCTTGATAATAGACAGCAGGCAGTGCTATGGGACAACAACCTCTCATCCCATCTCCCAGTTACCCTAGGTGTTCCTCAGGGCTCTATATTGGGCCCCCTCCTTTTCTCAATATTTATCAATGACCTCAACCCAGCTATTCCTTTAACTAACTGTGTACAATACGCAGATGATTCGACAATAATCTGCTCAGCTAAATCTCAATCCCAACTACAGACTCTAACTCAGGCAATGTTCAATAAAACAGAAAATTGGTTTCTACAACGCTGCCTCCTCTTGATCCCCAAAAAAAAACAAACTCCTCCTCTTCACTCCTACCTGTAAATCACTCCCAATGAACGTTTCAGTCTTATCCAGTAATGGTACACTCATATCTCCCGATCCAACAACTAAACTTCTAGAGGTAACCATTGATAACAACGTGAACTTTGAAACCCATATCAACAATACCATAAAAACTGTCAACAGGAAACTAGGCTCCCTCTATAGGATAAAACCCTTTATCACCCCACTAGCCAGAAACACTATTGCCTATTCCCACCTTATCTCCACACTTCTTTATGCTTCTTCCATATATACTAACTTGTCAAAAAATAACCTTAACAAGCTAGCCAACGCTTACAGTAGCATTGCCATATTTGCTACTGCTTCCTCCTTTAGGACCCATCACTGCCATAATCTGAAACAATTAGACTGGTTAGAGCTTCTGAATCAGATTCACTTTAAACAACTCACCATTGTGTAAAAAACCCTTTTCCAACCTACCGATACCCCATTACTTGCTAGTCTCATTACCCACTATAAGAACCTTTCAACTTTACGCTCATCTAATAAACTACTTGTGTCAACATGTAAATCTAATAACATGGCAGGAGATGCTCTGTTCTCAAATGCAGTTGGAAAGTACGGGAACCAACTCCCCTATGAACTTACATCACTGTCTTCATTTACACTTTTTAAACACAACCTGAAACTCTATCTTAAAACCCATTGGTTATGTCCCTGTACAAATCCAGACTAATCTCATACTATATCCCAAATACCCTCTCTTAAAACCTAATTCCTGCTCTATCTGTGTCTTTTTAGATCAAGGCCTATCCTTGGCAAAAACATATCTTATCCTAATAGAGATAATTTAAAATACCTAGTTAAATTCTTCTGCATATAATTCTAAAGCATCCTACCTAAGGCAGGCAACAAGTATTGTTTAAACTGTGAGCATTGCTGAACTGCTGAAACTTGAAGTATGCATTTGTTTAACAATTACTTTCTAGTTACTAATGAAGTCTTGTACATAAAGTCTAAAATATCTTATCTAATGCTTGTAACATGTTATTTGTATAAACTGTGAAGATTCCTGAACTGTTTAAAATTTGTAGTATTTAACTGTATAACAACTAGTACCTGTATATTAGTAGTGTAGTAATCTCTTGGAGCTTATCTCCCCGGGACTCTACTGAAAATGGACATAAATCCAGTTAGACTATCCCAGTCAACAAATCAACAAATGTAAAATAAAAATAAAATAAATATATATATATATATATATATATATATATATATATAGATATATGTATAGATAGATATAGATATATGAGGATATATATATATATATATATATATATATATATATATATATATATATATATATAAATACATATATATATATATATATATATAAATATAAATATATATATATATATATATATATATAAATATATAAATATATATATATATATATATATAAATCAGAATCAGAGTGACACATTATACCTTCTGAGGCTATATGGTCCTGTTGAATCCCATTTGTGCTATTCAGTCTACCAGGAGTTTAGGCAGGGGGCAGGAGGGAGGGAGGGAGGAATGTGAGAATAAAGACCGAGAGGGACTATACATATGGAACGTTATGGTAAAAACATAACTTCTTTATGTGATGTTGTCAATCTCACCTTTATTCTTACTTGTGGGACCATGTCCCAAGCAACTAAACTCTTGTGTGGCTCATGGAAGGCTCATGGAAGAATATTCCTTAAAACCATAGAACCAAAGGATGCTCTACTCCTAGAGGCCAAGTATGAGGTTTCACTCAAGTATTATCCAGTGGTAATCTAGCAAGAAAAGTTGCAGATGTGGCCACAGATCTAGAAGAATGAGAGGTCTGTTCTTTGAATTATGAATGTGGGATATGCAAAATGTTAGCCATCTAGATAGGGTAACTTTTGAAACTGGTTCACCTTTTCTCATCAGCATGAGAGATGAAAAGCTGATCTGATTTTCGTAGGTTCATAGGTGTGTACTAGGCTAATGGCCTTGCAGCCTTTACTAGCCTAGCCCATAAAAATTGCCCAGGCACCGTGCCACCCAATGTTAGTTCACAGTTCCCCTATCCAATAGGGCAACTGGAATGATTCCTGGAGTGAACTTTCTGTTACCCATCCACTCGTCAATATTTCTCTTGAAGAAGGCCAGCAAGGTGCTCTGCTTAGCATGAATGGGAAGCTTATTCCAGAGTATGGGCAGTCTTTGGGAGATTAACCTGTCCCTCCAGCATGTTCTGTTAATTGTGGTAATGAGGTTGTGATCTATGGAACATGTGGTGCGTGGGCGGTTTGGGATTCCTTTAGGTGTAGCATTTCAAGTTGGGCTGGGTCAGAGATCACCACTAAGTAGATGATAACAGACTAAGAACAGCTGATGTTCCTTGAGTCTTGTAGGACATGTGTTTAAGGCTTAGGATCCTTTTTGTGTGGTACTTTTGTGGCCTCTCCAGCTGTTGTAGGTGTCTGGCCAGGTACATGTCAAACAGGGCATTATATTCAATGACTGGACTAATGAGGGATGAGTAGAGAGGGATAATGGCCTCTTTCTTCCTGGATGCGAAACCTTTGGTTATAAGATGTGCCATGTAGAAGGGCTTTCTGACTGCAGTGGCAATGTGGTGGTTGAAGGTGAGGTGGCTGTCGACCTGGCTGCCCAGATCTCTTATGGCCCCTTCAGTGTCAGTGGGCTTCCATCGATGTGGAAATTCGTGGGAACTGAGTTTTTTCCAAAGGGGATGGATTTTGTTTACATTAAGCTTCAGGCCATGGTTCCAGCACCATCATTGGTCTCAGAGAGGCTTTTTTGTAGGATGTCTGCATCACTTGGGGAGTTGATAATGATTCCTAGCTTGCAGTCATCAGTGAACTTGGTCAGCCAAAGTCCTTCTGTGTTGGCCTGGACTTCTGAGAAGTAGATGCCAAACAGGAGAGGGCCCAGGACTGAGCCTTGTGGGACTCCACTCATGACTAGTTGACAGTCTGACTTGGAATCTGCAAATTTCACTCTGTGGGTCCTGTCTGTGAGCTAGTTTGCAACCCACCTAGTGATGTAAGGATCGATGCCTAGTTTGGTGAATTTATCAATGATACCTGAGTGGAGAATGGTATCAAAGGCCTTGTCCAGGTCGAAGTAGGCTGTATGCACTGCCTTACCCTCATCCACAGCCTTGGTGACTGCCTCGAAGAAGTCAACTAGGTTCAGCAGGCAGGATCTCCCCTTGACAAAGCCAAACTGTGTGGGGTAAAGAGTTTGGAGATTGCCTATATCTTTGTTAAGCAGGTCCATGATGATGTGCTCCATAGCTTTGCATACCAGACTCGTCAGGCTAATGGGGCGATAGTTCCCAGGGTCTGTAGTTGCTCCCCCTTTATGGAGCAGGATGACTATAGCATTACGCTATTTGTTAGGGACATAGCCTGAGGTAAGGCTGAGATTGAACAGGGCACACAGATGTGGTGCCAGTTCATTTTGTAGCTCATGTAGGAAGCAGCCAGGGATATTATTAGGTCCCATGGATGCTGTATTCTTGACTTTGGACAATGCAGCTTTTACCTGTGCCACAGAAATGGTGGGTACCAGGCTTTCTTCTGGTATTGTGATAGGGCCCTTGGGGGGGTAAAGTTAGCACTGAATCTGTTGGCTCAGTATAGGAGGTTACATTGTGCAATAACTCAGAGCAAATCTGGGTATTGCCTTTGAGGTTTTTGATATAGCTATAGAAGGCTTTGTGGTTGTTTGTGGTGTCAGCTGCAATTCTGCCTTCATAGCTGGCTTTAGAGGATTTGATAAGGGATCTCAGCTTTTTGTTGAGACTGATGACTTCATTTTTTTCTGCAACAGTTTATTCCCTCTGTTGTAGAGTCTATTGATGGCTGGGAACCACCAGATTGGCTTCCTTTTTTTGGAGGAGAGTGTCTTAGTTCTATTTGGTATGACAAGGTCCATGCATTTGTGTACATGCTCGTACAGTGCATTGGTGTACAATTCAGCAGTCATGCAGCAATTTTCCATTGGCATGGATGATGATAAGTTAACCACCTCTGTTTTTAGGAGCCCAAAGTCAGCTTTAGAGAAGTTTTTCAGGGTGGCCACCTTAGAGGGGGTTGTAGTTGAGATGGAGATTTTCATGGTGATCAGTATGTGGTGAGATTTAACCAGGGAGAAATTGACTATTGGTGTGGAGCAATGGTCTCCCATGTTGGTGATAACCAGGTTGATGATGTTGCTTCCTCTAATGGGGATCAGAATGAGCTGGTCCAGGGCATTGGAAATGATAAATTCCAGAAAGTGTTGGGCCTGTACATTGGTACTTGAATAGTTTTCCCAGTTGATGGAAGAGTTGAAGTCACTCAGTATGAGAGTATTGGGTTGGACCTTGATAGATTCCAGGGTGCTTAAGAACTTAAAGTGAGAGTCTAGGGACATGTTTGGGGTTCTGTAGCAGGCTATGACTTGTATCGCCATCTTACCCAGTGTTAGTTGTACCTGAAGTATTTTGGATGCATTATACTGGGCTACCAGTCTATAGCTGTGCGTATCCTTTAAGAATATGGAGACACCACCACCTTTGGAGCTTCTGGCCTTATTCTAGGGCAGAAAGGTATGGAATGAGTTATAACCTAGGAGTGCTTTCTGCCTCTTTAAATCAGGTCTCTATTACAGCACAGATGTCGACATTCTCCATTTTGAGGAGAGCTTCGAGTGAGTGCATCTTGAGATTTAGACTTCTAGCACTGAGCAGCATGACCCTCAGACTGCATTTGTTTTTAGCTGTTATGGTGGAATTTTGGTCTTTGGAACACTGCTTAAAAAAAGGTACTATAGGTGTGACAAGAGCCTTAGCCAGTAACCAGAATACCAGGAGTGACAGATGCAGGCCATCCCTGGCAAAGCATCAAGGTCTGTCGATCATGTCATCCTAGTCAGACAGATACTGGATCCCCTTAGAATGACATCAGAAACTCAGCCAATTGTTCTGCTCATATTGTGCCATCATTCTGGGTGACGGCAGTATACTGCTCAGGACTAGGGTCATACCTGCCGGGGCCACATAATCCAAGACTTCCATCACATCTCTTTTCATGTAGTCCAAGGAGGTACATCTCAGGTCATTCACACCCACATGGACAATGACTGAGACATATTTGTACTTGTTGTGGAGTGACCTGATTGCATGTGTTATGTGGCAGATCCTGGCACCTGACAGACAACCGACTGTCATTTTCTCCTTGTTCAACCTAGTGAGTGGGACATCAGTGTGCCTCGCAATTGAGTCTCCTATGATTAGTACATTGGGCAAAGTGTTTTGCCTTAAGGGCTTGGGTTGAGGGGCACACTGTGGTGGTGAGCTATGTGTTCTGGGGTTGATGTTGTGTTGTGGTGGTTGAGTGCGTTTCTGTCTCAGGGGTCTCTGTTGTTTGGGAACATTTTTATTAAGAGCCTCCGTGAAGGTGGGTGTATGCTTTGTGTTTCTATGTGTGGGTTGTGATGGTTGGTGTTTTGGAGGGCTGTGTGTTCTATACAGTGAGCTGCAGGTGTTGACCTTCTCCTCTTGATCAGCTAGTCCGGTCTTGGTTGGTGATATAAGTGCATCTCTCACAGGCATGAGTGTTGGGAGGTAAGAGGAGAGGGTTGTCTGCATACATTAGACACACTGTCTCAGAATGCCTAAATGCAGCATGTTAGCAGAAGAAAGCACAGGAAATTGCCCTACAACAATCATACCAGGAGGGGTGGTCATAACTAATAAGTACTAGTGCTGTTACTGCATAGGAACAGCTAGTGCTGATAGCACCTAAGTGTGCTACAATAAATGCTACAAAAGCCTGTTAAAGTGCTAGCCAATTAAGCTAACTGAAGTTCAAGAAGTAAAAAAACAAGCACGTTCTATGGGGAAAATTGAAGAACAGACTTTCTGGCACTGGTAATAGTCTACCTCAGCTGAGCACCGCTGCATGGTGTGCAAACACAGGCTTTTAAAACCAGAAAGTTGAAAGGGATGGAAAAAAAGCCCAAACGGCAAATAAACTACAATTTCTGGACCAGAAACCACTCCTCTTGTGGTAGATAGGCTACCTAGTGCTTACCACTCCCACTGATAAGCTAAAAGGCTTCCCTCCAACACAGAAAGGTCTGGTGGGGGGGCACAGAAACTTACAAAGCAGTCCAGGATACAGCAAATCTGTATCTGGACTAGACTAGTTACAAGAAAGGTGGGAAACCAGCTTAGAACTTTTTTTTTTTTTGCAGAAAAGCAGTTATACTTTAAATGCAGTACAAGCTAGCACACTTGAGTGTGTAGCAATACTAAGGCAAATAGGCAAATACAGTTTAAATAAAGGCAGACAAATTAAGAACAACAAAAACCAAGTGCAGAGAGCAGTAAATTATGAAAAAATCAAAAATGGATGCATTAAGTGCAGATTCAGAAGATCAATGTAAATAAAAACGTAATTGTCAATGAACATCTAGCAAATGAAGTGAATACTCTCCTTTATTTTGAAAGCTGGGAAAGAAAACTGGGAGATCTATAGACTGGTTAAGATTACTTTCTGACACAACTTTGAGCAGAAAGGATGGGTTAGTGCATAACGACACTCTGTCTTTATTGAAGACTAAGTATGGGGGCTTAGCCAACAAGGCTTGTAACTCAGAAACTCTTGGCTGAATTAAGCTGGCAAAAAGAGAGTTTCCAGGAAAGATATTTTAGCTCACATGCAGCTGAGGGTTCAAAAGCGGGTAAAATGATATTAGATAAGATGAAATTGAGATTCCAAGGAGATGTTGGATGCTTATATAGTGGTTTTAACATGGTAGTGCTCTTCAAAAATGCTTTGCAAAGTTTATGTGACATGATAGGACAGTCACTCTCTCTTATATGGAAATTGCAAATTGCAGCTAGCTGCTCTCTAATAGTAGCTGCTGCTGCTCCACCATTAAACAGCTCTGGTAGAAACAGTAAAATAGTGTGAAATGGTGCTGTAAAAGGGTCTACTTTGTTGCAGTTGGCCCATAGAACAAATCTTTTCCATTTGCTTTTGTAAAGTTTTCAAGTAGATGTCTTATGAGACGACAATAAAATATTCTTAACTGGAGAGGAGAGATGGCATCTTGGTAATTAATGGAACTGGAGAAGCCAAGCTGTCAGTTTGAGGGAGCCCAGACTGGGATGAACCATCCCTGACGGTTGTGTCAGAACGTCTGGAACTGGATCCAGAATCCAGGATTCATCCCGAAGATGAGGCTGAAGAAAAGGAAATCAGATGTGACAAGACAAGTAGGTGGCAATTAGGATAATTGTTGTCTCCAACAGACGCTCTTTCTGCAAAGATTTTGGAATTAGTGGAATAGGTGGAAAGCCATAAAGAAGTCCCGAAGGCCAGTCGTGAACAAGTGCATCCCTTGGTGACTCCACCGTTGGAGGGATCAGGGCAAAGTAGTTGCTGCATTTGACATTGCTGGGTGATGCAAAAAGGTCACAGCAAGGCTGGCCCCATTTTTGGAAGATGACTTCTGCAACTTTCTGGTTGAGGGACCAATCATGCAGCCATAAAATGGCTCTGTTCAGTTTGTCTGCAATGACACTAGACTCTCCCGGGATGTGTGTTGCTATCAGAAAATGGTTGGAGGCTATCGCCCATTCCAGACCCTGAGAGCTTCTCAAAAAAGTGGGTAAAAAGAAGTTATGTCTTACCATAATGTTCCATCTGTGTTGTAGATCTTTGTTCATTCATTACTATTAGGACTTCGGTTCTGTCCTTGGAACCGATATGGCTGTTTGCAAGCTCACGCCAGCCAAAAACTCTCAGCTAAGACCTACCCATAATGCCCCTCTCCTAGTTACTCCAGATCGAGTTTGCCCAGCCCTATATAATAGACATAGTAATAGAAAAATAGTAGAAGGCTCTGTCTGAGCAAATACCCTAACCAGGAGTTCCTAAAGTCCACCAGGAGTCCAGGCAGGGGGAAGGAGGGCGGAAAGTAATAAATGAACAAAGATCTACAACACAGATGGAACGTTATGGTAAGACAACTTCTTTATCTGATGTTGTAAATCTTTGTTCATCAATTACTATTAGGACCGCGTCCCCAGCTACTTGAGTCCTGGGTGGCCCTAAAGAAGTATATTCCTGAGCACCATAGGACCAAAAGATGCTCGTCCCCTGGAGGCCAAATCCAATTTGTAATGAGAGATAAAGGTATGAGGGCTTGCCCAAGTGGCTGCTGTGCAGATATCATCCATAGAGGCTGTGGAATGAAATGTTACAGAAGTAGCCATAGATGTGGCAGAATGAGCCTTTATTCTGGAAGGTAAGGGTAGCTTATTCTGTTGGTAGATAATGGTAATAACGTTTCTAAGCCAGGTGGATAAAGTCACTTTGAAAACAGGTTTACCCGATCTGGGTCCTGCAAAGGCCACAAACAATTGATCTGTTTTCCTGAAAGATTTAGTCCTGTCCAAATAACAATGAAGCTGCAGACGCACATCAAGGGTGTGCAAAAGGTACTCCCCTCTATTAGGATGCTGAGGGAAGAAAACCAGCAGGTCAATAGATTGGTTAATGGAAAAGCCAGAAATGACCTTGGGCAAGAAAGAAGAGTCAGTACAAAGGGACACCCTATCCATGTGGAAGATCAAGTAAGGTCTCTTGATACTCAAGGCCTGCAGCTTAGATACTCTTCTCGCTGAGGTAAGTGCTACTAGAAGTAAGGTCTTCCATGACAAAAATTTTAAATCACATGAATCAAAGGGCTCGAAAGGATGACCTGTGAGAGATTGAAGTACCAAAGTCAAGTCCCAGGGTTCTAAGGGAGGCTTGACCAGAGGTTTAACATGTAATACTCCTTTCAAAAATGTCTTGCATAGGTGATGTGACATAATCGAAGAATTATCAAGTCCATTATGAAAATTGTCGATAGCTGCTAAATGTACAGTGATCATCGATGCTGAGGCTCCTGCATGTAAAAGAGTAGTCAGGTATTGTAGGATCTTTTGAATAGGCATAGAGCAAGGGTCTAAGTTCTGATCTTTGGCCCAAATAGAGACCCTAATCCATTTACTAGAATAAACTTTCCTGGTGGAAGATTTGTGTGAAGCCAGAAGAATTTCACGAACAGGAGATGGGATGTCAGGCAGCCTGGCAATCATTGGAAGTGGAGGAACCAAGTTGTGAGCTTGAGACTGTGGAGGTTCAGATGAAACAGTCCCTGAGGATGAGATAACAGGTCTTGGGAATGATCCAGGATCCACGGGCAGTGAATCAGATGAGGCCATAGAAATGGGCACCAGACTTGATGGGGCTAGTAGGGTGCAATGAGGATCACTTTGCTTCTCAGCCTCTAAGCTTTCTGGAGAAATTTTGGAAAGAGGGGAAACAGGGGAAAGGCATACAGAAGACCTGGGAGCCAATCATGCATTAGAGCATTTCTCAGGGGTTCCCCCTGAGGGGGGATTAGGGCAAAGTAGCTTCTGGATTTGTAGTTTATGGGGGAAGAAAACAGATTGTGGCAAGGCTTGCCCCAGCGTTGGAAGATCCAATCCGCTGTTACAGGGTTGAGGGACCACTTGTGAGGCATCAGGATGTTCCTGCTCAGATTGTCCGCAATAAGGGTGTAACTCCCAGGAATGTGTGTTGCTATAAGAAAGCGATTGGAAGCTATTGCCCAGTGCCAAATCCTCATGGCTTCCCGACACAGGGGCTAAGACCTGGTTCCACCTTGCTTGTTGATATACCAGACAACTGCATTGTTGTCTGACTGAATTGCAATGGTCCCAGAGTAGGGATGCATGGAACTCTTGCAATGCTAAGAGAAGTGCCCTCAGTTCCAGGACACTTATGTGCAAATTGGCCTCCATTGGGGACCAGATGTCTTGGACCATCTCTTCTTGGAAATGCCCCCCACCCACCCTAACAGGGAAGCATCTGTGGTCACCTTGGCCGTGGCCTGGGGAAGACAGAATGGTCAACATGAAAGATTCATTTGTAGCTTCATCCACCATAGCATTTCTTCCCTGCAACGGTTTGTAAGACATATCATGTGGTCGAGTGGGTGAGTTAGAAACAACCATTGTGTGGAAAGGAGCCACTGCAGGATTCTCATGTGCAGCCTCGCCAGTGGTACTAACATAATGGCAGCTGCCATGGAGCTTAAGTTGCAGTACAAGACATGATGGTACATAGGTCTGAGAAAGAATATCTTGGATTTGGTGCCTTATTTTTGAAAGCCTGTGAGGGGGGAGAGAAGCTTGACAGGATGTTGTGTTGAAGACCGCTCCAATAAATTCCAGTGTCTTCATTGGGGACATTTGAGATTTGTCCTTGCTGATTGTAATCCCCAAGCGGAGAGTGAGACCTTGAGTGTAAGAGAGGCTGTGGACTAGGAGATTTCTGGTTGGAGCGGTAAGGAGCCAATCGTCTAGATACAGAAATACCTGGAATCCTTGTAGTCGAAGATGAGCTACCATAACTGCCATACATTTGGTGAACACTCAGGGGGCTGTCAAGAGACCAAATGGCAGTGCCCTGAACTGGTAGTGATTGGCTCCCGGCCAGAAAAGGAGAAACCTCTGGGAGCAGTGATCCATCTTTATGTGGTAGTATGCGTCCTGGAGGTCTATAGAGCACATCCAGTTGTCCCTCCCTAGGAAGGGAAGAATGGACTGCACCATGACCATCCAGAATTTTTAAGGTTTGATAAATTGTTCAATAGGCTGAGATCCAGGATTGGTCTCCAATCCCCTGTCTTTTCTGGTACTAAAAAGAACCTCTAGTAAAACCTGGATCCTGACTGGTTGGATGACTCTTTTTCTTATCAGCTTTTCTATTTCTAAGGCTGCTAATTCCCTCTGATTGGGTGGTACATCAGGTATTCGTTTGATGGGTCTGGGAATTAAATTGAATGGTATTTAGTAACCTCTGGATATTATTCTCTGCAGCCAAACATCAGTAGTAATAAGATGCCAGGCTGGTAGGTGCAGAGAAAAATGACCCCCGACTGCTTCCAGAGGAAAGCAATTGGGCCGCTGCACAGGAGCACTGGTAGGGTCTGCCAGAGAAAGAATCTCTAGCACCCTTGTTACGCAGACCCCACCTCTACCCCGAAAAGGGTGTCTTCCATATGAGTTGCCCCTCTGCCCCAGGGGGATTGTTCACCATTAGTGTAACGAAAAGGTCCTTGGGATTTCTTGAGCCACATTTTTCCTCCCTTCTGGTTCCTGGAGTAGGACCTCTGAGGGTTGGAAAAGCATATGCCCACAGCAGGCAAAGTCTTTCCGTCTTTCTCACTACGTGCAAGTGTGTCTCGTACTTTGGGTCCAAAACATGCAGATTCGTCAACAGGTGCATTGACGAAGGAAGATTTAAAGGGGTCTGTGAAGTCACACAACCGCATCCAAGCATTACGTCTCATGACAATGCCTGATGCGGCAGCTTGAGCTGCCCCCTCGGTGGTGTGAGATGTCAAACGCATCAAGGAGTTGGAGATGGATTCAAGGGTCACTAACTGCGAGGCAACAGTGTCACGCACCTCATCAGGCAGTACCCCCACCAAAGAGGAAGACATTTCAGAAATGAGGTCTCTTTGGGGGCGAGTAAAGTGTGCCGGATAGTTCAGTGACCAAATGGCGAAGGTCGCTGAAGCATACGTCTGCTTCCCTAGTCTGTCTATGGTCCAGGACACCCTGTTTGGAGGATGAACAGTGGAACTATCTTCTGCCAGTTCCCTCCTGGTGGCCGCCGCCACGACCATAGAATTAACTGTCAACTGTTTGGACCAGTGGGGGCTGGTCTTCAGGTGTAGATAAAATTTTGTCTGGCCTCTGGGGGACAGGTTCTACATTGTCCAGGGCCTTCCAGGCATGCTGCACAATGAGCTTAACAAGGTCATCTGCCAGTGGGGTCACCCAGAAAGTAGATGGCTGGGCACGGAAGGCTTGCAAGAACACTGATTCCTCAGAAGAAGGGTTAGAGGACTTCCAGTCTTCCCGTTGCCTCCGAATGAGATGTTGTCTGGGGGAGACCATGGGGCCCCTTCCCCCTCATCACAATCAGTGTCTTTGGTGATAGATTCCTCTGGGGAATCAAGGTGCTTCTTCTTGCACTGTTTCTTCTGGGGTGGCTCCCCAGTGGGATCATCTGAGGAGGACTCCAGAGAAGGGGTTCCCTTCAAAGGGGGTCTTGCAATTCCCATGCCCAGGGTCCCAAACTAGAGGGTTGGGAGAGGTGCAGGCTGGGGGGCGGGTTCTCATACTGATGTCATTGGAGCTGACTGCGAACCTGCGGAGTCAAGGACCCTCTCCACCACCTGGCAGCAGGCCCACCCGAGAAGGGATGGGAGCCCAGAACCGGGAAGGACAACCTCAGAACTGGGGTCACACCCTGCCTTGAGGAGCCCACCTCCAGGTGAGGAGCTCCGAGAGGACTGGAAGCCATCAGAGCTGTGGACATAGACGATGCCAGTGAGAAATAGGCACCGGGCTAGGTACCAAGTTATGGATGGTCCAAGCACTGCTCCAAGAGAGCATCAGCTCCACCTGATCCGATGCAGCAAGGGTAGTTGGTGCCAACAGGGGAAAAACTGCTGTTAGAGCTGAGACAGTATACACCGAAGTGGACATTGGTACCAAGATCTCCGGGATCTGGGTAGAGGCCAGAGGAGGATAAACAGGGGAAGATGTAGTAAAAGATTCTGTGCCAAGAGGGATGGAAGGTCTAGCTAGAATGGGCAATCCCCTAGCTGCCAGAAGCTGGTCTACAACCCGCACTAGATCTAATTCAGAAAAACTCCTAGGAGATCTAAAGGAGGCTGCTGAAGGAGAATCAGGTCTTTCTAGAAAGGGGCTAAACCTCTGCCCCAAAAAATGGTTGTAAGTTGGAGAGTATCTTGTCCTTGGCAGATATTCAATTTTGGAGCTGATAGAGCTGAAGAAACTGTCGGCACCATGGCCGGGGATGGTGCCGAGGCAGGTACAGTCATAGAAGCCAATGTCAGAACCAAGGACGGCACCGAAGTCAGTGGTGCCGAGGTTGGAACTGAAATAAGGGTGAATAACATGGCTGGCACCAAGGGAGAAGATACAGAGCCTGGTGCCGAAGAGGTCTGCGCCGAGGGTGCCGGTGAAGCATGGAGCCGACTTGGTTCTGTAACTGATGGAGATGCAGGAACTGAGTGACTCCATTTTTCCTTATGTCTTGTCCATTTGAATGTAGTAGTATGCATCCTGAAGGTCTATAGAGCGCATCCAATTGTCTTTTCCTAGGAATGGAAGCATCGACTGCAGTGTCACTATCTGGAACTTGGACATTTTTACTGATTTGTTTAGATTGCTAAGATCCAAAATGTGTTTCCAGTTCCCTGTTTTCTTTGGAATTAAAAAGAATCTTGAGTAAGTTCTGGATGCTCTCTGGTCTGCAAGGACTTTTTGGATGACTCTTTTCCTTAGCAACTTTTGAATTTCTAATGTTTCTTGTTCCTTTTGACTGGGTGGAATATCTGGAACCGATTTGTTTATGGAGATAGGAGAGGAGAAGGGAATGATATATCCTCTGGATATTATGTCCTGCACCCATTTGTTATTTGTAATTTTAGCCAGGTTTCCTGGTGCAGAGACAATTGCCCCCCCAACTGCCTCTTGAAGCAAGCAATCAGGCATTCCTTTAGGAGTGCTGGAAGGGTCTCCCAAAGAAGGATTCTCTGGAGCCCTGGTTCTGTGGACATCCTCTGCCACATAGGCTGCATCTTCCATTATTGTTCCCCCCCTCTGCCTCTAGGGGAATTTTCACTTTGAGTGTCCTGGTAAGACCTTTGAGTTTTTCTGAACCACATTTCCCCACTATGTTTTTGACCTTTGGGAAAGGGTCTGTTAGGGGTGGGAAAATGCACTCCAATGGCAGACAAGGCCTTGCCTTCTTGTTCACATCTGGTGAGCATTTCCTTGAACTATCAAAAGGGGCATTAATGAAGGAAGACTTGAAGGACTCCACAAACTCACAAAGGCACATCCAGGCCTGCCTCATAATAGAGATACCTGAGCCTGCTGCCCTACCCTTTCCATCTGCTGCATAAGAAATGAGTTGCATGGATGAGTTAATGACTGAATTCAAGGTGGTGAGCTGAGCATTGATTTTTATTTCCTGCTGCATCAGCTACTGCCCCTTGGAGAGAATCTGATAATTCTTTAATTAGGTCTCTCGGTAATCTAATTAAGTGCGTGAGATAATTCAGAGACCACAAGGCAAAGGTCGCTGATGAAAAGATGCACTTCCCATACCTATCCATTGTCCTGGAGTCATTATTAGGAGGATGGATAGAGGAACTGGTTTCAGAAAGTTCCTTCTTACTGGCTGCTGGCACAACTATGGTATCAACTGCTATGCCCTTTATTAAAAAATCTTTTTTCTTTTGGAGCAGTTATGTACTTATTTGGCCTTCTAGGAGTAGGATCTATAGTGTCTGGGGTCTCCCAAGCCTTTTCCAAGATTAATTTCACCAACTCATCCAAAGGAGGAGTCACCCAAGAAGTTGATGGATGAGATGCAAAGGCCTTCAGGAAAACCAACTCCTCAGCCAAAGGGGTGAAGGGCTGCCAATCACCTCTCTGTTTTAAGATTTCTAGGATATCTCCAAAAGAGGCATCTTCAGAAGGTGATTGTGGGGACCCTTCTGTTTCATTGAGGTCTGTGTCAGATGTGATAGACTCCTCCAGGGAGTGAAGATGCTTCCTCTTGCATGTTCTCTTCTGAGGGATCTCCTCAGTGGGATACTCTGGAGAGGTTTCAGAAGAGTGGGCAGTACCCTGAGGGATGTTCTGAGGCCTATCATCTCTGCAGACCTGTGGATAGGGCATGTGAGAAGATAAACACACCCAGGCTGAAGAGGGAGGAAGACCAAAAGGAGATTGTGTGTCAGACTGAGAAGTAGTCAAAGCCCTCACTCAAAGCCTCGAAGGCAGATGCCCCTACTCCAAGGAACTCCCAGGATCCAACAAACAAGTTGTCAGAGCCAAAGGAATCTCAGGAGCAGAGGAAAGTAGCTCCAAAGCAGAGGTAGGAGCCGAACTCACCTGTGCCGAAGCCCCCAGAGGCACAGTCAAATCCAATGAGATCCAAAAAGTCTCTGCAGACCTGACAGGGGAGTGTCAGCTCCCAGAGGTCTCCTGTACAGAGACACTTAGGGCAGATATCTGATCCGAGGAAGGTATGGGTCCTGGACCTGACACCAACACAATCTGGATATCAGAATCTTCCAGCTCCAAAACAGAATCACAGATCAGAGGAGGAACTGTAGCAAAGGGGGGGGGGGGGTTGAGTCTGATCCAATTCCTTTGGGACTGGATCCAGCAGTAGTTTGCCCACAGCCAGTGTCTTTAAAAGTCTCTCTATGGCCCTATCCACATACTCATTAGATAAGTTCCTGATATACCTAGTGGACAGGGTAGGTGACATTGATCTGGTTAGCAGAGGAGAAGGGAGATGACAAGAAACTTTTTCTAAAGAGAGAAATCAGCTGCTACATCAATGCTCTATTGTAACAGATGGTGCCAATGAAACTCCCTGCTCAAAGGGAGTCTTGAAACCAGGAGGGAGGTCTGTTCCGATAGAGTCTTCGGATCCAATAACGTTAGAGCCTTCTGCTTCAGCTCCGATGAGGATCTCGGCTCCAATGAAGGTCTTTCGGCAGGTTTGTCAGAAGATATGGGAGACCTCTGCCATAAACAAACTTTACAACAAAAGGAAGAAACTTTTGCAGAAAAGAGGAAAATCCCAGGATGCAAAAAACTCCCTTACTAGCCTCAGTAAGAAACTGAGATGCCTCATAAAATCCTCAAAAGCTAGTTACGAAAATAAAATTGCCAAAGATTCCAATGACAACCACAAAGCATTCTATAACTATGTCAAGAATCTAAATGGCAATGCTCAGATCTGCTCTGAGCTAAAACAGAATGGCATTAAATATACTGATCCGAAGGATATTGCCAATATCCTGGCAGATCGATTCAGTGCCAACTTCACCCCTCTCACCCCTAAATGGCCCATCTCAATACCGAAGATTGCCAAATTCCAGTAATAATGGCCACACAGGTACAAAATGCACTCTCTAAAGCCAAGAATACAGCATCCATGGGACCAGATGACATCCCGGGCTGTGTACTACATGAACTACAATATGAACTGGCACCTCACCTAAGTGTCATGTTTAATCATAGCCTCACCTCAGGTTTCGTGCCCACTGAGTGGCGCAGAGCTACATTTATCCCAATCCACAAGGGGGGGATCCACCTTGGATCCCGGAAACTACCGTCCCATCAGTCTGACAAGCCTTATCTGCAAGGCCATGGAGCGTATTATCATGGAACTTATAAACAAAGACATTGGCAACCTTCAAACACTGGACCCCACCCAGTTTGGGTTTGTGAAGGGCCGATCTTGTCTCCTGAACCTGGTTGACTTCTTTGAATCAGTCTCCAGAGCCATGGACAAGGGTAAGGTGGTCCACACAGCCTATCTAGACCTTGCCAAGGCCTTTGACACCATCCCCCACTCTGGAATCATAGATAAACTTACTAAGTTGGCATTAATCCCTATGTCACCCAATGGGTTGCTAAATGGCTTACTGATAGAACCCACACTGTAAAAGTAGCCGACTCCAAATCCAGCTCCAGACAAGTGACAAGTGGAGTACCTCAGAGTTCATTCCTGGGGCCGCTCTTGTTTGGCATCTACTTCTCTGAAGTACAGGTCAACACTAAGGGACTCTGGCTAACAAAGTTTGCAGATGACTGCAAACTGGGAGCCATTATTGAATCCCCAAATGATGTGGATACTCTACAAAAGGGCCTTACAGAAACAGATGCTTGGTGCCAGAGCCATGGGCTCAAGCTCATTGCCAAGAAATGTATTGTTATCCCTTTGGGAAAAACATGTATCCATGAATTACCATATAGGTGGCAGTACACTAAACACAGAAAGTGTGATAAGAGACTTAGGGACACAGGTGGACAGTGGTCTCACCTTCGATAACCACATCGCCACAACAGTCAGGAAATCCTTCTATGTGGCACACCTCATCATGAAGGGCTTTTCATCCAGAAAATAGGAGGTCATTGTCCCACTGTACTCATCCCTCATTAGACCCATTATAGAATACAACGCCCCATTTGGTATGTACCTCTCAAGACATCTGCAACAACTGGAAAGGCCTCAGAAATACCTCACTAAAAGAATCACAGGCCTAAAGCAGATGCCCTACGCTGACCGCTTTAAAAACTCCAGCTATACTCTGTCGCATATCGTCTATTCAGAGGCGATCTCTGCTTAACATACAAGGCCATGTCAAACCCAGAGCTGTTGGACATGCTACACTTAAAGAAATCCCAATCCCTCAGAGCTACATGCTCCAGGGATCTAAACCTTGTCATCACAATAAACAAAACATGCTGGAGGGATAGGTTCCTGACCCAGAGACTCCCCAGACTCTGGAATAGATTGCCCATACATGTCAAGCAGAGTGCCTCTTTGGACCTCTTCAAGAGGAACCTTGACGATTGGATGGGAGAAAGGAAATTCACCCCAGGGATCACATCAGTCGCCCTGCTAGACAGGGGTCCAGTAAAGTAAATAATGTGGGAAGAAATAGCCAGGGAATTGTTATGGCTAGGCTTATATAGGCCCTAGGGCTGATAGCCTAGTACCAACCTATAAACCTATGAACCTATATGGGAAATATAGCCTCAGAAAAAGGCGACTTCAGAAGGCCTTTCAAAATATGCTTATTTTTAAGTTCCATTAATGCCCGTTGATTGAAATTGTGGCAAATTGAACAATACTCTTGCAGATGAAGAGGCCCCAGGCAATACACACTTAGGATGTGTGAATCACTAAGGAGCATCTTATTTCCACACTTTTCACATTTATTGAAGCCCAAGGGCTTACTATCCTGTTTCTGCAAAATGACTAAAATAGAGGGAGGGGAAAAGACAGAGATAGCAAGTCAATCCAAGTCTCGCAAAGTAAGTCCTCTAACTTAAATGGACTAAAGCAACCCCCCCCCCCCCCCACACACACACACACACACACACAGACATGCACTAAAACAGAGGTCTAATTTAACAGGAATTAAGATACATTAATATATATATATATATATATATATATATATATATATATATATATATATATAAAGAGAGAGAGAGAGATACTATTTCTTTTAAACTGAAGAAGAAAATAGAAAGGAGAAAGGAATGTCCTCTAACTAAAATGGACATTCCTTAGACACCCTCTAACTAAAACAGACATCAAATAAGGGAAAGAACAGGGTAAATTAGCTCACAACTAGTCTAGCTATTTGATGAAAGAAAGGACAATAGAAAAAGAATACTATTATATGAAATAGCCAGAAAGAAACTAAGTACTTAGCCCAGAGCTATGCTGTTGAATCTCTTCGCTGTGCGGCAAATGAGATATGAGGTACTTGTGGGGGTTGCATTATGGGTAAAGAATAAGGCCCATGATGAGCTTTGCTGAAAACCTCGAACTGGAGAAATGGCCGAGACAAATCCAACGGATCTGACCCATCAGTGAGAATAAAGGCGAGATTGACAACATCACTTCGGTTATTTAACTAACATTATATGGGTGTCAAGAACTTTGTAGTGTCTAGGAAAGGTACTTTTAAATATTTTAACTGTTCATTATTTGATTACAAAAACTGAACAAGTACATTTACTCACTGATACAGGAAAAAAAAAGTTTAATTCTACAAGTGTAACAGATGGAGAACTTTATTAAAATGCGAAGCAGCTAATGTCAGCATTTTTATGTTGGGAAACTGAAAGATTACTTAAAACTCATAGAGTTAAAACAATTACATGCAACAGTATCAATGAATTTGAATAATTCATTAGCAATTCATTCAGTGGAATGTGAAATTGAAGTTTTTAAATTCCAGGTGTTAGGTCTCTTATAAGAAGTGGTAGTTGTAGCAGTTGGCCACAAGATGGCACCATTTAAAAAACAATCCTGTTTTAAAAAGCCTTCTAATCCTAAATTCATATAATATACTTCTCTTAGTTAATTAAAATGTGTGTATTGTTTATATTAGTATGTTTTAGCATATTTACTGTGTATAAGACATGCTTTAATTAGTTCTCGTTTTTATATTGTATAGGCGCACACACACACACACACACACACACACACACACACACACACACACACACACACACACACGATATTTTAATGTAGTTCTGTATACAGAATCATCAGCTGAACGAAGAACAAGTAATAACTGGTTTAACTATTTTATTGTATACCCAATTAAGATACAGAAGTACGATTTGAACTTGATAGAAATAAAAATGATGAAAAAGGAAAAACAGTAAACCAATGAAAAGCAGGGCAGTGTCAAAGCTTGATCAGTATTATTTCAACATATGCAGTAAATTCCACTTTTATCTGCGAATGCCTTAATTTTCATTTTATTCTGTAAATACAGGATATTTTATTTTTTAATAAACAAAGTGGTATTCTTCTACATGGTTGATACATGTTTTTACTTGTTTCATATGATAGGATTTAGCACCTGAATTCCTGAAACGTTAACTTTGTTTTAACACATAAATCCACTGTATAAGCTACCTCTGTTGCATACTTTACTCCAATAAATTAACATATAAAGTGATGGACTGATACCGTATGCATCTGAGACACTGGATGTGCTGCAGGGACCCCAAGCTGGGATTGTTGGTAGAGCCAAGCAGTTATGAGAAGAATGAACTGGCTGCTGAAGTCCCGATAGTTGCCACAATATTTTAAAGTATGCATGCTAATTTTGGAATGCATAATAAGCAGACAGCAAAATACCACACTCAGTTACATATAATGCTGTTAACATACAAATTTAACATTATTGTGGATTGCTTTCTAATACTAGGTTCATAGGTAGGTACTAGGCTATTGGCCCTAGGGCCTATATAAGCCTAGCCAAAGGTACCCTGGCTTTCACCACCCAAGAAAATTATTTTCCTGTGCTACTGTCGAGCAGAGCTGCAGAAGTGGTCCCCGGGGGTGAATTTCCTATCTCCCATCCAATCATCAAGATTTTTCTTGAAGAGCGCTAATGAGGAGCTTTGTTTGATATAGATAGGTAGTTTGTTCCAGAGTATGGGAAGTCTCTGGGACAGGAATCTATCCCTCCAGCATGTTCTGTTTATTGTGGTGACAAGGTTTGGGTCCCTAGACCATGAAGCTCATAGGGATTGGGATTTCTTTAAGTGGAGCATGTCCAACACCTCTGGGTTTGACATAGCTTTGTGTGTTAAGCAGAGATCGCCTCTGAGTAGGCGATATGCAACGGAGTAAAGCTACAGTTTTTTGAGACGGTCTGCATAGGGCGTCTGTTTGAGGCCGGTAGTCCTCTTTGTGAGGTATTTCTGTGACCTTTCTAGTTGTTGTAGATGTCTTGTGAGGTACATACCAAAAGGGGCATTGTACTCTATAATGTGTCTAATGAGTGACGAGTAGAGGGGAACAATTACCTCTTTTTTCCTGGATGAGGTGTGCCACGTAGAAGGATTTCCTGACTACTGTGGCAATGTGATTATCAAAAGAGAGACTACTGTCCACCTGTGTCCCAAGGTCTCTTATCACACTTTCAGTGTTAAGTAGACTACCACCTATGTGGTAGTTCATGGGTACTGAGTTTTTACCAAAAGGGATGACAATGCACTTTTTGGCATTGAGCTTGAGGCCATGGCTTTGAAACCAGGCATCTGTCTCAGCAAGGCCCTTTTATAGGATGTCCACATCTTTTGGAGTTTTAATTATGGCTTCTAGTTTGCTGTTATCTGCGAACTTCGTTAGCCAAAGACCTTCTGTGTTGGCCTGTACTTCAGAGAAGTAGATACCAAACAGGAGAGGACCCAGGACTGAACCCTGTCCACTTGTCACTGGTCTGAAGTTGGATTTGGAGTCTGCTACTTTCACAGTGTGGGTTCTGTCAGTGAGCCAGTTGGCAGCCCATCTTCTGACACAGGGATTTATACCTAGTTTAGTGAGTTTATCTATAATTCCAGAGTGTGGAGGATGGTGTCAAAAGCCTTGGCGAGATCTAGATAGGCTGTGTGAACCACCTTACCTTCATCTACGGCTTTGGTGACTGCTTCAAAGAAGTCTATCAGGTTTAGGAGACATGATTTGCCTTTTACAAACCCGAACTGGGTGGGGTCCTGAGTTTGGAGATTACCAATGTCATTGTTTATAAGTTCCATGATGATACGTTCCATAGCCTTGCAGACCAGGCTCGTTAGGCTAATGGGGGGGGTCATTTCCGGGGTCTCTGGTGACTCCCCCTTTGTGGAGTGGGATAACTGTCGCTGTGTGCCATTCAGTGGGCACATAGCCTGAGGTGAGGCTATGATTGAACATGGTACTTAGGTGGGGTGCTAGTTCATTCTGTAGTTCATGTAAAACACAGCCTGGGATGTCGTCAGGTCCCATGGATGCTGTGTTCTTGGCTTTGGATAGTGTGTTTCTTACCTGTGCAGCCGTGATTACAGGAACTTTGCATTCTTCTGGTATAGAGATGGGCCCTTTAGGGGATGACAGGGGGGTAAAGTTAGTGCTGAACCTATCTGCCAGGATGTTGGCAATATCAGTTGGTTCTGTATATTTAGTGCCATTGTGCTGTAACTCAGAGCAGATCTGAGTGTTGCCATTGAGATTCTTGACATAGCTGTAGAATGCTTTGTGGTTGTCTTTAGAGTCAGTGGCAATTTTGTTTTCATAACTAGCTTTGGAGGATTTTATGAGGGATCTCAGCTTCTTACTGAGGCTGACCAGGGAGTTTCTCCAATCTTGGGATTTTACTCTTTTTTGCAACAGTTTCTTTCTTCTTTTGTAGAGTTTGTTTATGGCAGGGGACCACCAGAATGGCTTCCTTTTTTTGGAGGATAGCATCTTGGTTCTGTTAGGGATCGCACGGTCCATGCACTCATGTAAGTACTTATAAAGTGCATTTGTGTAGGATTCAGCAGTCATACCTCTATTGTCTGTCAGCACGGGTGTCGTGAAGTTTGCCACTTATGTCTTAAGCATGAAGTTGGCTTTGGATACATTTTTTACTGTGGTTTCCCTAATGGGGGGGTAGGCGAGGGATGTGGATGTCTAGGGTGATTAGCTTGTGGTCGGATCTGACCAACGAGGAATTGACCTCTGGTGTGGAACACCGGTTGTCCATGTTGGTAATAACCAGGTCTAAGATATTGCTGGCCCTGGTGGGGGTGTGGATAAGTTGATCCATGGCATTGGAATTTATGAATTCCAGAAAACGTTGAGCACAAGAGTTGGTACATGAGTAGTTTTCCCAGTTAATGGTAGGGTAGTTGAAATTGCCCATTATTAGGGTATTAGGTTGTACCCTAATATTTTTCAGTGTATTAAGAAATGAGGAGTGGTAATCCTGGGGCATGGTGGGGGATCTGTAGCAAGCTACAATTTGGATTGTGGTCTTGCCCAGAGTTAGTTGCACTTGGATTATCTTGGATGCATTATGCTGAGCAACTAGCCTGGAGGTGTGGATATCCTTAATGAATATGGACACGCCTCCGTCTTTAGTGTTTCGGTCCAGGTTAGGTGGCCGAAAGGTGAGATATGAATTATAGCCTGGTAATGCAGGGGTACTCTCTGGAGCCTTGAACCAGGTCTCTGTCACTGCACAGATTTCGATGTTCTCCATTTTAAGAAGTGCCTCGAGTGAGTGCATTTTGAGGTTTAGACTTCTAGCATTGAGTAGCAATGCCTTCAGATTCTTCTTGCCTGTACCTGCTAGGGTGGTGAATTTGTCATTTGAACCTTGCCTAAAAAAGGCAGTATAGGGGTGGCTAGAGCATTAGCCAGTATCTGGAATCCCAGGGGCGACAGGTGCAGGCCATCTCTGGCAAAGCATCGTGGCTTGTCGATCATGTCATTCCAGGCAGATAGATACTGGATTCCCTTAGAATGACACCAGAAGCTTAGCCAATTGTTCGTCAATCATTTTGTACTTGTACTGTGGTGTCATTCTGGGTGATGGCAGGATGCTACTCAGGGCTAGGGTCATACCGGCCTGGGCTACAAGATCAGAGAGCTCCTCCATGTCTCTTTTCATGTAGTCCAGGGAGGTACGTCTCAGGTCATTCACACCAACATGGACAATGACAGTCATATTTGTACTTGTTGTGGAGTGACCTGAGTGAATGCGTTATGTGGCGGATCCTGGCACCCGACAGGCAGCTGACAGTAACTTTCTCCTTGTTTAGCCTGGTGAGTGGAACATCAGTGTGCCTGACTATAGAGTCACCTATGACTAGAGTGTTGGGCACGTTGTTATGCCTTATGGGCTGTGGTTGAGTGGCACACTGAGTTTGTGGGCTATGTGTCATTTGGGTTGTGTTGGGGAGGTTGCTTGTGTTTCTGCTTTGGGGGTCCCTGTTGCTTGGGCATGTTTTTACTGAGAGCCTCCACAAACGTAGGTGTGTGTTTTGTGTTTCTATGTGTGTGTTTTGGTGGTGTAGGTTTTTAGGGACTATGTGCTGAGTGTGGTGTGGTGCAAGTGTTTACCTTCTCCTCTTGACTGTCTAGTCCAGTCTTGGGTGAAGAAAGTTTGCTTCCAGTTTGGCTATAAGTGCATCTCTCACAGGTTGTAGTGTTGGGTGGTAGGAGGAGAGGGTTGTCTGTGTACATGAGGCAATTGCTGCATTGCCCCAAGATGCCCAGATTCATCAGGTAGGCAGAAGCTGTGTGTGTGTGTGTGTATGTATGTATATATATATATGTATAAACACATATGCCTATATATCTCCTGCAGATAAAGCAGTATGATACACAATATTCCTTCAAACAGGATGTAGATAATGGGATGGGTATTCATAAATTCAACAGCAATCTGACTAACACAGCCCTCCTTGACGATGAGGTACAGTCCAGAGTGGGAAGCGGCAATGTTTTATGGTCATAAGGCTAAACGCTTTTGTCTGTTTCCTTGTCTTCTTTTAGTAGATCTATAGTGTACTTACGCCTCCCTAGATTACAATGGCTGGGGAGCAAGAATTCAACAGGGAAACCTGTTTGCAAAGAGCTGAAAAGCTTTCTGAGCAGCAAGGTATGCACATTATGGTCATCGATGCACTTTGCAGCTGTGGTTCTATATGTATCATGCATCTGTATTAATGTGTTTTATTTTATGTCATTCCATTTTTTTTATCATCCTTCTATATGTTTGGTTAAGATGCAGGTTAAGGATCACTGAGAGGGGGTACCTGTGTCACCACCAGTTGATGGTTCTGGTGAAGGGTAACCATTGGAATAGGCCAGCCTTTCTGTGGAAGGACAGAGGTTACCCTTTTGAATATGACCAGTGGGGCTTTAGGATTAATTTAATAGTCATCTTTCAGGAGAAGGGCAGAGGCTCCACTTATGAAAGTGGTTCAGATGGGGTCGCCCATGGTCAGTCAACATCAGGTGAGGAGGCCCTATAAGGTACCCCAGCTGTATCCTAGGATACTTAATCTAGTCGCCTTTCCAGAAATAGTCATAACTCCTTTGTATCCTCAATAATGGTATATAATTACTTGCAACTGCATATTTTCATTTTATTTACCTTATAACCTAACATTGTACCTTAACTTCTTTCACCAAATGTGCATGCTCAGCCATTATGTTGATGTAATCTACACAAGATACCATCTAATAAGGTACTTAAATAATGCATACATTGTTCACTCGGTAATTTAATGTCAGAGACTGAGATAAGTCCAAATATATTTATATATATTTCCACTATCACACACTACATACCTTCCCAATCCTCAGACATATGACATCCTAGGACCCCTCTTGCCTCCACTATACTACAAGCTATATTCCAGCCGTCATATAGACTGTAAGTTCTCTCTCTGTCTCCCTCGGTCTCTCTCTCTCTCTCTCTCTCAATGCAATCATCTGTTCATAATCCTTACAATATATATATATATATATATATATATATATATATATAGTTTAATTTCATATCGTCGAAAGCTCATTTCAACGAATTTCAAAACAACGAGACCAAATCATCGAAAACTCAAATCATCGAAATCTCATAACATCAAATCTCAAATCATTGAAAACTACAAAGCAACTAGAAATAACATCCCAGACACTGTTTACTAAGTTTATGCAGTGGAGTAAGCCCCCCCTGCACCTCCCACCCCCCGAAAATTAAATATACCAACTCCAAGGTCGCACTACAGTGGGCTTAGGAAATTACCTTTTCTCCCCACTGTAATGCGACCTTGGAATTGGTATATTTAATGTATGGGGGGTGGGGGGTGGAGCCCCCCCACATGGGGAGTGCAGGGGGGCTTGCCCTCCTGCATAAATATAGTAAAAACTCTGTGGGATGTTATTTCTAGTAGCTTTGTAGTTTTCAATGATTTGAGATTCGATGTTATGAGTTTTCGATGATTTAAGTTTTCGATGATTTGGTCTCGCTGTTTTGAAATTTGATGAAATAAGCTTTCGACGATATGAAGTGAAACTCTCTCTCTCTCTTTCTCTCTCTCTCTCTCTCTCTATATATATATATATATATATATATATATATATATATATAATTATATTTGTTATCTGATGAAGTCAGGAGAGGACGAAAACACATTTATATGTGAAGCATTTATGTTGATGTCTTTTTACTTCGTGTAGCTGAATAAAAGTGTTTTATTTGAGTTGGACTGCTTCCTAAGTGATGTTTTGTGAAGTATTGGTATATATATATATGTATATATATATATATATATATATATATATAGATATATAGATATATATATATATATATATATATATATATATATATATATGTGTGTGTGTGTGTGTGTGTGTATACACACACACACACACACACACACACACACACACACACACACACACACACACATATATAGTGCAAAAATGAATACTTAGTGATTTTCCATCGTTACCAGAAATCAGCAAATTTATAGTTAGAGCACCTTTTAATGCAAATGTTCCATTTCCATTAATACTCTTGATTCCTTTAACTTTGGGATTATTAATGTATCCAAAAGATTCCCTATGATAGCTTGAATTGCAGCACCGCAAAACCCAGCTGCTCTGGAATAAGTCCACTGAACTGCTCCTTTGAGTATATGTAATATTTAAATACATGTACTTGCATGGAAATACCACATTTCTCCATAAATAAGACCTAACCAGAGCATAAGGCCTAGCATGGTTTTCCAGGGTGGTCATGATATAAGCCCTACCCCAAAAATAAGCCCCAGTTAAGATCAACAACACATGACAGATGTGTTGAATTATAAAATAATATTATTGAAACCTGTTGACTGAGGTTATCGTACTCTGCTCGCCATTTTCGGACCATCCGGACACCCAAATTCTTCTCTTTGCAGAAAGTTGTACGATTCTTTCCCTGGGAGTCCTCCACAATTCTTACTGTAACCCTAATCCTCACTCACACTTGATGGTTGAGATCCTTAGCCCATAAACACTGGCAAGTGTACTTTGATTGGTCAAAGTACAGACAACAAACGTAAAACATGTGCACTTGATAACAAACGGCTGTGGTGTCTTCTTAACCGTCGCCATTTTGTGATGCCACTCCTGTCTTGTAAGTCTTCAATTACCCCCCCCCCCCAACAAGATGAGTCCAAAAAGAAAGAGCTATTCCATCGACTACAAGAAATTAATCATGGAGGACTCCCGGGGACAGAATCTGAAGGCTTTCTGCAAAGAGAAGAAGTTGGATCTCCGAATGGACTAAAAATGGCATGCAGCACTTGATAACCTCAGTCAAGAGGCCAACGAGGGAAACGTTAATAAGTGCAAATGTGGATCAGGTTGGCAACCATTATTTCCTGAACTGGAAGACATCATCTGTGAATGGATTGCTAACAGAAGAGCAAAGGTTTGGTTGTGTGCAGGGCTGATATTCAAGCATTTGCCCTTGCAATGGCACCACAGTTAGAAATATCCCAAGAAGAATTCAAAGCATCACAACATTGGCTGGATGGCTTCCTTCAGTGATATGAACAGTCTCTAAAAAGATCAACAACACTGTTCAAGCTGGAAGATACTGAAGTTATTAAACGTGCACTTGCGTTCAAGTCCTTTGTTGGTGGCATCGACTTTTCTAAATACCAACTCTCCAACATGATTGCTATGGATGAAACTGTAGTGTTTAAGGGCCAGGGATCTCAACAACAATTGATCAGAGGGGTACCTCATCAATTTACATTCCCTCCACTGGTTACGGAAGTGCACATATTTTGGCAATTCATCTAGATGGAAAGAAAACCCCACCTCTAATCATTAGTAAGGGCAAGAAAGATAAGATTGAACATGTTTTAGGCATTTACATTCTTGAAACCAAAAAAGCCTGGTGCACACAAGCAGTTATAAGGAAGTTGGCCGATGTAATGCTGCCACTTGTTTTGCAAGGTGGCGAAAGAGGTCTGTTAGTCTGGGATTCAGCCAGCACTCACTGCGCTAAAGACATGAAGAAATTCCTTGCATGGAGAAGAATAGATCAAATAATGATTCCCACAGGAATGTCTGCCTATCTCTAGACTCTTGATATTGCAATAAACAAGCCATTCAAGGACTATTTGTGCATGGACCTCAATGACTACACTGAAAACAGAATGGAGAGAAATCAGCATGGAAACTTTATGAAGCCTAGCCTACAAGAGGTTGTGACTTGGGCGAAAAATTCATGGAATAAAATTACTGACAGCTGTGCTGCCAAAGCACTATGTGCAGGCTACTTGGACAAGCAGTGCTCATTAAAGGAGAGCTTTATTGCTAGGCATGACAGATTGGGGCCTATGGTTCTACAGGAAATGGAGTCGCAAGATATTCAGGCCGGAATTCAGGGGTTGAAGACTTATGACAATGTTCCAGAAGAAGATGACATGACTGTATTTGAATAACTTTTCCATTATCAGGGCAACAGAATGGATTGCTTCTGCTTTCAGCTGCCAGCAAGCTCTTGTCAGTTTTTTTTACTTTATTGTATTAAGGTAACGTTTCATTATCAAGGGGTAATTGCAAAGTAAGGCCACTAGTTCCCAGACTTCATTTTTATGACTTTCCATCATTCTTTTCTTACAGTTTGGGTAAGGAATAAAGAAAGCATCATCACTCAAAAAGTGGCAGTCATTCACCTGTTTTATTCCCCTCCTCCAATACACATGTATTGAGATTTTTCTGCACTTTCTGTTAAGCATGAAATATTGCACTGTGAAAGCCAAGGTATAGATATTCTGGAGTTGAAATGTTTGTTGCACTGTTTATGTAGAATTCTCACACAACTATTAACGTGTTACCTAGAACTGTCGCCCAATAACAGAAAAGTACCAAATAAATGTCAGTTTATGTACATGAATAAATGTTGATTTTTGTACATGAATAAATGTTGATTTGTGTACATGAATAAATGTCAATTTTTGTACATGAATAAATGAATAAATGTAGATTGTTGTATGGGAGGGGGGTAAATAAAACATGATAATAATCCCTAATGCGTATTTTGTCAGGGGGGGTATAAGACCCGGTCTTATTTTTGAGGAAATATGCTAGTCTTCTGAAGACTCAAACACCCTACACTGTCAAGCAAGCATTTTTATGGGGGACAAGCCTCCAACATTCTTGAAGCAATATAGTTCACAATAAACGGTATGGCTCACCAAAGCCTCAACTGTACTCCATTCTAAGTCTTGTTACCATCTCATGCATACCTAACCTACATATTACCTTCAGTATCCCTTACATATAGTATTACCTCTTCTCCCTTATTATTTTAAAATTCTTCCTTCTTTCTCCTCCTTTTCTTTGCACCTACGAATTCCTAGATCCCCATTTTCATACCTTCCTTTACCTCTCATACCTTTATCTATCTTTTCTGAATTATTTTTCTATTCTTCATCTGCTAATTATTTCCACAGGTATATAAACACATTAAGATAAAGCTCTTACATTATTCTGAATTAACCCTAAATGTTTAGTTAGATTTTTTCTACTGACATACTGCATTTATAAACTGTTTTGATTAAATTGATACTGCTGTTGTTTATAATGGTTTCTAATATATGCAGATGTTTTTTGTCATTTTCCTGTGGGCCTTTGCTGAAAATGGAATGTGCTGACTTGGAGTATCTCATTCAACAAATGTAAAATAAATTAATTAATAAAACAAATAAGCTCACAAAACGCATTTGAAGACAAAGGACACAGTGCATAAATATAGAAAACAGTGATTCATTCTTTCTTTTGAATCATTATGATGTTGAAAATAGAACAAAATACAGTGTTGCAAGGAAAAAGGCATCCCTACAAGTGCTGACCAAAAAGAATGAGGAAATAAATGTATTCTCAAGTTTCTGGGTTTGCACTAACAAAACCTTGAACAGTGGAAAAAGAAACCATCCATATGACATTTTATTGCATTCTAGAAGTCTTAAGTACTTGAGTAAGATTTGCTGCAAAGTATTATCAAACATGAAAATAGACCAAAATACGTTTAGTGCTCCAATTACTGGATTCAAGAAAGCTATGCACCTTGTAACAAACTAAATATGATTCTCTTTCATCTCTGTTTTTGTATCAAACATTTCCTTTTTTGACTTAATAGAGTCAACTTCACTTCTAAAATTATTCATAAGAACATTTTCTGCATAGCGCCTGGAAAGTCATTCTTCAGAAATAACATCTGCATTCTCAAACTCCAGGTGTATGGCATAAACTTTTTATGGAATTACAAATTTATTATAAGGTAAAAAGTAATTAGTAAATGCAGGGATGGGCACTTTCTGTACATGAAAAGTAGTTTCCGAAACTTGGCTTAGATATACATGTTGTGTCTTTCGGCTTTTCCCAGTTAGGGGTCGCCATTGGCTTAGATATACATGTGTGTGTGAAATTTTGTCATTTATTGTCAACTTTGCATCCAAGAAATGTCTCTCAGCTGTGTTTGCTTCACATGTGAAGGACAGTCACATAGTATTCAAAAGCTAATAAACACTCTAGAAACTTCTTATGTCCCTTAATAAATCATGAATTAATCATTTATTAATCATGTATATACTGCAATCTTATTTTATAATAATCAGTTATAACATGATTTATAGTGTAACTCATTAATAAATTAAAATATAAACTTAAACATTATGTACAGAAAGTAATATTTAATACGTACAAAGTAGCAAGTACAAAACAGTGTTGCTGAACCAGTATCACTATTGGTCTGAAAGTTCTTCACTCAAATTAGATTATAGGGTGACAACATTGCAAAACAGTATCTACATGAAAGAATGCAGAAAATAAAACTAAACAAAATGCACTCAAATGAAAGGATGCTAACCGGTCAGGTACAATAAAGGTCAGGTACTTGTACTGCTCCTTTTCCACCTCTATGTGTGACACTTCAGAAGATATGGGCAAAGATTATGCCACTATGCTGATGAGATAAATTTATGCAGAAGACTGATACACAAGAAGAGAATGAACATGGAAACAGAAGCAAAGATATGAAGCATAGATGATTAAATTCAATACAAGTAATGCATTTTGAAAGTATTAACATTGTAAGGAGTAAAAGAGCTGGATAGGACGTGGTAACAACAACAAACACAAAAATGGATGCAAAGGTAGGTATGCCAGATAACCTAAAGGAAAGCAAGAAATCTGAAAAACAAATCATGTCTATATCTTTATCTGCAGTGGATATAAAACATTTATACACGCCTGTTAAAATGCAAGGTTTTTGTGATATAAAAAAATGAGACCACAATAAATCATTTCAAAACTTTTCCCACCTTTAATCAGAGTCTCTTTAATTGAAGGCAGGTGTGTACCCAAAAAGACTGAATGGCTGTAATTAAATCAAAAGGTGCTTCAACAAAGTATTAGTACAATCGTGTGCACACTTATGCAACCAGCTTATTGTACTTTTTTATTTTTTATATTTTCCCCTAACAGATTTGTTTTTCAATTGAATTGTACAGTTTATATGTCACATTAAAGATGGGAAAAGTTTTGAAATGATTTATTGTGGTCTCATTTTTTAGATCACAAATACCTGGCATTTTAACAGGGGTGTGTAAACTTTTTATATCCACTTTATATCTATATCTATGTCTATACTGAATGCCAAAATTCAAAGAATGAAGCATTACCATGAAAAAAACAAAACACAAGATGTTATTCTTCTTTCTACTCATATAACACACTTGCTAGAGCACTGTATGCAGTTCTGGAGAATTGATCTTCATAAGGACAGAAGATCATTGAAGATAATACAAACTATTTATGGTTCTTTCCAGAAGCCAAAAAAAGAGATCCAAACAACTTAATATGCACAGCACTGATGGAAGGAGAGGTTACAGGAGTGATATCATAGAATCATTCAATTACAACTGAGAAAAGTTACAGAGTCTAAATACATGGCATCTTTAAAAATGAATAAAGCTATATGAGGACAAGAAGATACTCTGTAAATTTTCAAGGTGATTCATAGGTTCATAGGTTGGTACTAGGCGATCGGCCCTAGGGCCTATACAAGCCTAGCCATAACAATTCTCTGGCTATTTTGTCCTAGAATATTTACTTCCCTGGTCCCATGATGTGATACCTGGGGTGAATTTCCTATCCCCCATCCAATTGTCAAGGTTCCTTTTGAAGAGGGCCAAAGAGGCGCTCAGCTTGACATGTATGGGCAGTCTATTCCAAAGTACGGGGAGTCTCTAGGTCAGGAACCTATCCCTCCAGCATGTTTTGTTCATTGTGATGACCAGGTATAGGTCCCTAGAGCATGTGGCTCTGAGGGCTTGGGATTTCTTTAAGAGTAACATGTCCAACAACACTGGATTTGACATGACCTTGTATGTGAAGCAGAGATCGCCTTTGAGTACGCAATTTGCGACAGAGTATAGCTGGAGTATTATTAGACGGTCAGCACAGGGCATCTGCTTTAGGCCTGTGATTTTTTTAGTGAGGTATTTCTGTGGCCTTTCCAGTTGTTGCAGATGTCTTGTGAGGTACATACCAAATGGGGCATTGTATTCTATAATGGGTCTAATGAGGGATGAGTACAGAGGGACAATGACCTTGTTTTTTTCTGGATGAAAAGCTCTTAGTGACGAGGTGTGCCACATAGAATTATTTCCTGACTGTTGTGGCGATGTGGTTATCGAAGGTGAGACCACTGCCCACCTGTGTCCCTAAGTCTCTCATCACACTTTTGGTGTTTAGTGTACTGCCACCTATGTGGTAATTCACGGGTACATGTTTTTTCCCAAAGGGGATAACTATACA
This sequence comes from Protopterus annectens, assembly GCF_019279795.1. Lineage (NCBI taxonomy): Eukaryota > Metazoa > Chordata > Ceratodontiformes > Protopteridae > Protopterus > Protopterus annectens. The sequence goes on from NC_056731.1 coordinate 1,957,522,029, forward strand.
TTTCTTGGCATTGAGCTTGAGCTCATGGCTCTGGCACCATGCATCTGTTTCTGTAAGGCCCTTTTGTAGAGTATACGCATCATTTGGAGATTCAATAATGGCTCTCAGTTTGCAGTTATCTGCAAAGTTTGTTAGCCAGAGTCCCTTAGTGTTGGCCTGTACTTCAGAGAAGTAAATGCAAAACAAGAGCAGTCCCAGGACTGAACCCTGAGGTACTCCACTTGTCACTTGTCTGGAGCTGGATTTTGAGTTGGCTACTTTTACAGTGTGGGTTATTTCTGTAAGCCAGTTGGTAACCCATCGAATGACATAGGGATTAATGCCCAGCTTAGTAAGTTTATCTATGATTCCAGAGTGGGGGATGGTGTCAAAGGCCTTGGCGAGGTCCAGATAGGCTGTGTGGACTGCCTTACCCTCGTCCACAGCTCTAGAGACTGATTCAAAGAAGTCAATCAGGTTGAGGAGACAAGATCAGCCCTTTATGAAACCAAACTGGGTGGGGTTCAGTGTTTGAAGGTTGTCAATGTCTTTATTTATAAGTTCCATGATAATGCGTTCCATGGCTTTGCAGATCAGGCTCGTCAGACTGATGGGACGATAGTTCCTGGGATCCAAGGTGGATCCCCCCTTGTGGAGTGGGATAACTGTAGCTGTGTGCCACTCATTGGCCACAAAGCCTGAGGTGAGGCTATGATTAAACATGACACTTAGGTGAGGTGCCAGTTCATTTTGTAGCTCATGTAGTACACAGCCCGGGATGTCGTCTGTCCCATGGATGCTGTATTCTTAGCTTTGGAGAGTGCATTTTTTACCTGTGTGGCAGTGAGTACCGTAATTTGGCAATCGTTTGGTATTGAGATGGGTCCTTTAGGGGGTGAAGTTGGCACTGAATCAATCTGCCAGGAAAAGTATATTTAATGCCATTCTGTTGTAGCTCAGAGCAGATCTGACCATTGCTATTTAGATTCTTGATGTAACTATAGAATGCATTGTGGTTGTCCTTGGAATCTTTGGCATGATTATCTCAAGTCGATACAAGGAAGTGTTTATTTTTATTTTATATAGTTGATAGCAGGATAAGCCCACGGGTCATAAGTGACCATTTCCAGGGCTGAACTGAGAACACTGTATAAATAAGTGACTTGCTAATTCATACAGCAGGCAGATGGAGGTGGACAGACTCAAACCTGTATACCCTTCACTAAGAGGTGGATGACTGGAGCAACCTTCCTGGAAAGGTTATATAATGAAAAAGTGTTGAATTCATCAGTGCATGGGATAGGCATAGGTCAGTTATTATATTTTGTGAAAGAAAAAGTTGTTGGCTAAGAGGGTACATGGCTTATTACGAAGGAAGGGAAATGGCAGATTAAACTGGCTCAGCAGTCCTTAAATGCATTAGTCATTATTTATTTATTTATTTTACATTTGTGGTGACTTATGGTGAATGTGTTCAAGTACCATATGCAAACTACTGCTGCTGTTCTCTTGTAGTGTAGAAATATATCTCTGTAGGATACAAAGCATGAGAAACAGATTTTGTTACATACTGTGGAACAGTTTTGTCTTTTGTTATAATTCTATATGTCAACTTTTTGCAGCAGCAAAGTATATAAATATGCTACAAAATGTGGCTAAGAGTCAAATGAAAATATTTAATAAAATGATAGTAATGAGCCTCTATTATTTTTTTCTTTTAGGTCTTAGAAATACTACACACACACACACACACACACACACACACACACACACACACACACACACACACACACACTCACCGAAAAACAGATCCAAACAAAATAACAGCAACTGAGCAAAGATCACAGAATAAATATAAATAATTACCTCAGTACTGATTCATCACCTACTGATGTTTTAAGCAGATGTTCAAATTAAGCAGCTTTGGTGAACACCATGCGGGCTATTGACCGTGCTGTAATTATATCAGCTTTACATTACTAATGGCTTTTAAATTGCATTATACAGCAGAGTCATTAAACAAATGTAATTTTAAATGATAAGTGTTTTATTGCAAATGTTAGTCAAAGCTGTTTTCATGGAAACAGGCTGCAATAAGGTCACAACCAAATGGCGAGAACTATATAAAAGTGCATCTGCGTGAATACTGGAGCACAAATCTAAGTTTCAGTCACTAGAGGCTGAAAGTCTTTTTCAAACTAAATAACACTTCAGGTCATTCTGAGCTTGCAAACAAGTTGCTCTGAAAAATAATAATGCAATGGGATATATGGAATATTCATTTTTTATTCAATTGAATATTAATTTTCCTATCTGTAAACTTCATGTGTGTTTTGTTCCTTTGAACATTCCATTCTGATTGAGTCTCATATTATATAGCTGAAGTAAAATGACCAGACGGATGCCTGCAAAAGACAAAACTGTTCCACAGTATGTAACAAAATCTGTTTCTCATGCTTTGTATCCTACAGAGATATATTTCTACACCACAAGAGAACAGCAGCAGTAGTTTGCATAAGGTACTTGAACACATTCACCATAAGTCATCACATTTAAACGTACTGAAAACATATTTACTTACAAACGCTTAATGGCAATATTGTGGTGCTTTCAAAGTTCTGCAATCTGGTAGGTCTGGACGTCAGATCACAGATTCAGCTAGAATATTTGGATTTGAAGAACACCCCTTCTGGAAAGGTTCTGGGTCCCAGTGATTGTCAGCTGGCATTTAAAGCTACCCCAGACCCTTCAGAAAATAAAATTACATAAATCTGCTCAAATGAAAGCTGGTTATCAGATGGGTGCAATAAGGGTCAGCAGTGATGAGTGGGTAACAACAATTCAAACCTAAAGACCAAAAAAAAAAAAACAAAAGATATGAATGAGTGAAATAATAGAATACATTTGTGGTGGTCTGTTTTATGTAATGCATGAAATATCTTGTACTGTAGTATTAAAGAACTCCGTTCAGGACTTGTGATTTGTCATTCATCCTAAAAACTGTTCCTTGAACCTACAGTACAAGAAATTTCATTTTTTATACAACAGACCATAATGTATTCCATAACGACAGATATATAGATAAACAGGTGAGAATGAGGAAGGGTTGCATGTTTTTTCAACAAATTTATTGAAAATGAATATCAAAGCTAGGATAGAATAATAGCGAAATAGTAATCAGAGCCAATGATGTAGCAGTCTGCAGATTATTTAAAGCGTTCATATTTTTGTCATCTTTGAAAAAAAGTGATTATGAGATCGTTAAATGTGAAAAAGAGCTGCGTTATGTGTACTAGAAGGAAGACGTCTTCGTAAGTTTCAGGAGGCAACACAAAGTACTCTTTCTCCAGTTGATAAAATGTAATGAGATCTTGCCAGGAATGTGGTTTTCTGTGCATTGGAAGACAATAAATATCAAGTTTGAATTGAGAAGAGTCTCTGTGGCAGAGAGGTCATGTAAGAATAAAACTTAAAAGCACAACGTCATCTTCACAGGTAACCAGACTATTCCCGCAAGAGACATGATAATACTACTGGGCGTGACGTAGGAAATCAAGGAACAGACTTTGTCGTGTGTCATTTATAAGAAAACAAGGGATCTGACAAGTCACAAATAAAGGGTGGTCACACTCACAAAGCGAGGTCACACTCCCATTGTGGTATAATTACCATTTTCAATCATCCAACCTTGTCTTATTCATTAAGAAGCACAAGACCTTACAGCAAATCATCAGCAAGTTTGGTATTTAATTAGCAAGATTTTCAATATAGATATAACTGCTATAGGATGGGCAATATATTGCTTCAGGCAGCAGACAACAGTGTGGTTGAAATGCATAGTGTGGTGTATTCAATGGACTGTGTTGTCTTGCCTTAGCTAGTGCTCTTTGGGGGCGGGGGAAAGTGCATGACGCAAGGGCTGTGAGACAGGAAGTTGGTGTATTGTAATGTATGTTGGCCGGTCAATAAAGTTTGGAGTTGGTACCAACTGCACACAGTTGTCCCGCGTCTTCTTTCTAAGGTAAAAGAATACGACATGGTGTCAGAAGTGCTGTGTGGCTGTGCCTGGGAGTGCTGACCTCTTGCTGAAGACCGTACGAGTGGCCAAGTGACGTGGAGAGCGGACATGTCGGACGACGAGAATGGTCGGCAGCCACGAGCTAGAATCAACATGGCGGCTAGTGCTCCCAATGCTACGTTCAGTATTCAGCCGCCAGAGCCCTTTGACTTCTCCAAACCCCACGAATGGACACGATGGATACGCCGGTTTGAACGGTTCCGGCAGGCCAGTAATTTATCTTCCAACCCAGAAGGGAACCAGGTGAATACCCTGATATACTGTATGGGCGATGAGGCAGACGATGTCTTGAGAGGCCTCAAGCTAACCGAGGCAGAGCACCAGGAGTATGCCAAAGTGAAAGATGGTTTCGAAAGATTTTTATTGTCAAAAAGAACATTGTTTATGAACGTGCACGATTTAACATGCGAAAACAAGAACTGAACGAGACTGTTGATGGTTTTGTTACTGCCCTGCATGCTTTAGCCGAACACTGCAATTATGGGACGCTGCACGAGCTTATAAGGGATAGAATTGTGGTGGGCTTGGCAGACACCAGACTGTCCGAGCGGATGCAGATGGAGAAAGAGTTGGACTTAGAGAGAGCTGTAAATATGGCCAGACAGTCGGAGGAGGTTAAGAAGCAGCAAACGGCCTTGCGGTGCGATAGTACCGCCCTGCAGTATAACGTGAATGCTGTGCAGACACCACTGGACACCAGACGCAGGCCGGAGGCCTCGAAAGGTTGGGGCAAGCCCTTGGCACCGATTTTTCAGCGCCAGACGCAAAAGAGTAAAGACGCTCCGAGCTCGCAGTGTTACAGGTGTGGGGGGCCATTTCACCATAGACTCCTATGCCCGGCGACTGCTGCAAGATGTCGCTCGTGTGGGAAGAAGGGCCACTACCAGCGGGTCTGCCGACAGTTCAAGGCGGTGCAGAGTATTGAGGAAGACGAGGAGCCGGGTGAGCGTGAAGAACAGGGGTTCTTCCTTGGTTCTGTCTCCTCCGGGAACCATTCCTGGATTGTGGAGGTAAAAATACAGGGCACACCTATGACTTTCAAGCTTGACACGGGGGCGGATGTTACTGTTATCTCCAAGTCAGACCTGCACAACTTGTTCAGTGGGAAGAATGCTCCTGTGCTCCAGCAGCCGGAGAAACCCTTGTTGGGTCCTGGAGGGATGCCACTGGAGGTTACAGGATCCTTGGAGCTTCAGCTCGGCTATGGACAAAGACAGACATGCGAGAAAGTGTATGTTGTAAAAGGACTCCGCATGCTGCTTTTAGGCCTTCCTGCTATTTTGGGGCTGGGCCTCCTGAAACGTGTTGACACTATCACCATGGAGTCTTTGAAGACCTCATACCCGGATTTGTGCTCTGGGTTGGGGGTAGTGCAGCGGAAATACCACATAAAGCTTCAGCCAAAGGCGGTGCCATACTCTCTGAAGACCCCCAGGAGGATACCACTGCCATTGATGGGGAAAGTGAAAGAGGAGTTAATGAGGATGGAGGCGCTGGGTGTCGTTACCAGAATGGAAGAACCTACTGATTGGTGTGCAGGCATGGTGGTAGTCCCAAAGAAAGACAGTAACAGGCTGAGACTATGTGTAGACTACACTAAGCTAAATGAATACGTATGCAGGGAAAGGTTCGTGCTGCCCTCGGTTGAGCAGAGTCTTGGGATGCTTGCTGGGGCGAAGGTGTTTAGCAAACTGGATGCCAATATGGGATTTTGGCAAATTCCTTTGTCAGAGGAGTCGGCTGCGCTTACCACATTTATAACCCCTTTTGGGCGTTTCCGCTTCAATCGCCTTCCCTTTGGCATTAATTCTGCACCCGAACACTTTCAACGCATGATGGCAGAGGTCATTGAAGGATTAGAGGGTGTGATTTGTCACAAGGACGACGTGTTGGTCTGGGGGCGTTGCCAGGAGGAGCATGATGCCCGACTTCACGCGGTATTAAAGAGACTGGAAGAAGCAGGTATTACGTTGAATGTAGGGAAATGTGACCTGTCAAGGGGCACAGTGACCTTCTTGGGCCATGTCATTACGAATTCTGGTATAAGCCCGGACCCAAGGAGGACCGCGTCCATCACGGAGATGGCAGCACCTGCTACAGTAGGAGAACTCAGGAGTTTCCTGGGCATGGTGAATCAGGTGGGAAAGTTCATCCCTCATTTGGCTGAGAGGGACAGAGCTTTGAGAGACTTATTATCAAAAAAGAACAGCTGGTACTGGGGTGGGGACCAGGAAAAGGCATTCAATGACTTAAAAGAGGCAATCACCTCACCTCCAGTTTTGGCTGTGTATGACCCGGAGAGGGATACGAAGGTTTCCACGGATGCATCATCCTTTGGGTTAGGGAGCGTGTTGCAGCAACAATGGGAGGACGGCTGGAGACCCGTGGCATACGATCAAGGTCACTCTCACCCACAGAGCAACGATATGCACAGGTTGAGAAAGAGGCTCTAGCGTCTACCTGGGCATGTGAACGCTTCGAGATTACCTATTAGGCAAATCGTTCTGTCTAGAGACTGATCACAAACCCCTGGTTTCATTGCTGGGAGGTCAGGCGCTGGATCTTCTACCGCCCAGAATCCAACGCTTTAGGATGAGATTGATGCAGTTCTCATACACGGTGCAGTACGCCCAGGAAATCACTGTGGGTGGCAGATGCCCTGTCACGTTCTCCACTTAAAACCAGGCTAACCCCGGAGGAAACAGAGTTAATGGAGGACACGGATATCTACGTGAACAGTATTGTGGAAAACATGCAGGTGAAGCCATCCTTCCTCCAAACACTACGGGAGCAGCTGAAAGCGGACAGTGTGTGTGCGCGGGTCATGGACTTGTGCAGCCAGGGGTGGCCGCTGTATGCGAACCAGGAACCCTTACTGAAGAGCTACTGGCCAGATCGTTCCACACTGACAGTGAAAGATGGGTTGCTTTTAAAAGATTCGCGCCTTGTTATCCCCTCTGCCATGCGTAATGAGGTGTTGTTGAAATTGCACGAGGGACATCAAGGCATTGTGAAGTGCAAAGCCAGAGCCTGTCAGACCGTCTGGTGGCCTGGGCTTAGCCAACAGATAAATGACATGGTTTTAAGATGCAGGACGTGCATCTCAGAGAGAAGGAATCCTCCTGAACCCCTCATCCCAACAGAATGTCCTGACCGACCATGGCAAAGAGTGGGCGCGGATTTATTTGAACTAAAAGGACATACTTACCTTCTTGCTGTGGACTACTTATCCAGGTTTCTTGAGATCGCATTGTTGAAACATAGCAAATCCAACGAGGTCATCACCCACCTAAAATCTTTCTTCGCTCGCCATGGTATCCCAGAGGTACTTGTGTCTGATAATGGACCTCAGTTTTCAGGGCAGTCTTTTGCGGCCTTTGCAACCGCTTATGGCTTCGAGCATGTCACAAGCAGCCCCAGGTTCCCGCAGAGTAACGGGGAGGCAGAACGTGCGGTGCAGACGGTGAAGAACCTGCTAAAAAAAAGTGCCGATCCGTACATGGCTCTCTTGGCGTACAGGACAACGCCACTGCAGAATGGTTATAGCCCTGCGGAACTTCTTATGGGACGACGGTTGCGGACCTCTCTTCCGATTCATCCTTCGCAGTTGGACCCTGTGCTGCCGGACTGGAGAAGGCTCATGGGGAAAGAGGGGGAGAAGAGGGTGTATAATGGCGAAAACTACAACAGACGCCATCGGGCAAGGCCGCTGGGGGATGTGTTGCCCGGTGACCAGGTGTGGGTGACAGATATGAAGACCCCAGGTACTGTAGATCAAAAACATTACTCGCCGAGGTCATTTAAGGTAGATGTGCCACAAGGGACTGTGCGGCAAAACCGTGTGCATTTGATTCCCTTACCTGAGCCTGACTGTGAATCAAACCCTGGGTGTCCGGAAAGTGTGCTAAGTAAGACCGATGAGGCCTTGCCATTTTGCAATGGCCTTCCCCCGGAACCCCGGGCACATAGTGATGTTGTGAGGACCAGATCAGGAAGAGTTATTAACAAGCCGGACCGTTTGGATCTGTGAAGATCAGGGTATAAATAACAATGTCATTGGGGTTTATAGTAATCTGGATGTGGCTAAGTGAGCATTTTGTGTCACTGTACCAAGTTCGTAGTGAAGTGGAAGAAATTGAATAGATCTGGGTTTTGTGTTAAGTGAAAAGGGGCCTTATGGAAAAGGAGATGTGGTGTATTCAATGGACTGTGTTGTCTTGCCTTAGCTAGTGCTCTTTGGGGGCGGGGGAAAGTGCATGACGCAAGGGCTGTGAGACAGGAAGTTGGTGTATTGTAATGTATGTTGGCCGGTCAATAAAGTTTGGAGTTGGTACCAACTGCACACAGTTGTCCCGCGTCTTCTTTCTAAGGTAAAAGAATACGACACATAGCCTCCTTTTTCCATCTCTTTACTTTGTACGGGTGACTGTAAATGTTTTCATTTTTATTGATATCACTGAATATGAAGATCCTGAGAGCAGTGCGACCATAAAAGTGACGAATGACATTGTATGCATCACATGTTTTGTTTTTCAAACTTAATAGTGTCTATAAAGTTGGAACACCTGTAATTAAAGTATACACGCTACATCTGTTTCTCGAGCTTGACAGGGAATCGCAGGTCAGGAGCTGGTTGAAATAAGGTTGCCGGAGATTTAAACAGGGCAGACATGACTGGCAGCTTACAAATGGCATTCCTTATGTGCAAGCAGTGATGCAATGACATGTCTAAGCGCCCTTGCATGTTTATGTATTTACTCCAGTTTAATAACAAAGTAAATAGACTGGCTGACAAGACCTTTTTCAGTCATGACCCATTTGCACATTTCATGTGCAAGACAATAAAAAGGTGAGTCCTATTTGGTGACCTGAAGCAGTCTTGTTTTGGCGTTAAAGTAGAACATGTTCGCCAGTGTGCATCCCTGCAGAATAGAATAGTAACTTATATATATGCACTGGTAAAAATACAACAAATATAGCGGCACCCTCTTCAAATGTTGCCTCTCAAAATGCCAACATGCCAAAAAAGTCCAAATGTTCCGGAGAAGAAATCTCTAACGTCGGTCTTCTCCTTTAAAGCTCTTTTTTGCAGAGGGCAAGCCCCGCTGCACAGCTTTTAAATGTATATATACTAATTCTGAGATCACCATACCTTTGAGAAAAGGGAAAATTCCTATAAATGCCCATCCCAGACTTAGTACATGTAAGCCTATTTTTTTCAGGCATTCAGTCTCTTATGTTTCGGGACTCATTTTGGCAGGTCCCAACATTTCAAATAGTTACCAAATACAATACATAAGGCAAACTACATGACTGAGTGGGTTTACTATTGCAATCATGAATCCCACAGTCTTGAAAATCATAATCCTGAGACCATAATATCAAAAGGTCAAACTACTAAAGATCACAATGTCTAAAAAGTTTGAATACCGAATCAATCATCCTACTAGTATGAACCTAGGAATAAGTGCTAACATAGGTCCTGCATCGGGACAAGTTTAGGAGCTTGAATTTGTGGTCTTTAGTTTCTTTAAATATTATTGTCTCAGGATTATAATTTTCAATATTATGGACTTCAGGATTGTGATAGTAAACCAAGTGAGCGCCTACCATAAGAGCCTGCACTGTTGCAAAACTAATGATGCTGATGAATCCCCTTAACTGTAAGACATACCACATAAGTCTACTATTGGTAGATAGTGACTGACTGCAAAAACTGGGAAGCTGTCAATGGAGCAACAGCATTCTAAATGAATGTGGAAACTTGAGCCAAATTTGCCCTTCTCCTTTCTCCACAGTTGTGTGACTTTTGAGTTGGTATACAAAAGTCTGGGTGAGTGGGGGTGTCCCCTACATAGGGGTGCACAGGTGTTTGCCCCCTGCAAAAAGGACTTACTCCAAGCTTAGTTAAAAATAGTGTCAGAGAATCGATTTCTCACCTTCTGCATTCCTAAGACAGCTGTCAATCTATCAACATGAATCTGCAAAAAATTCACATCGGTGATTGCTGTTGTTTACTACACACATTTCTGGTTTTAATTAGATCTGCTCTATTTGCACTTATACTGACAATAAAAGTAGAACTCCAAAGTCAAAGTAAACGTTATTGTTGATCCGATATACACAGCAGTGCAAAATGAATGAAATTACATTTCTTTGGTCCCTTGCAAGACATAACAACGAACACATAGTCTGAATGACAGTAAGACTAATGCACATACAGTAATAATTAAAAATATTAACAACACAAAAAAATACCACAATTGGACAGAAAGACATTAGGCAATATTATACTAGTAGGTAGTGCAAGACAAGGACTTTACATTGTGATTGCTTGGACTATTGCACTTCATCAGTTGTAGTATGATATATTCTGATGTTCATATTGCACATGTATGGAGTGGTGACTCACTCCTGACTATTGCACATTCAGGAAGTAATAGCATAAGAAACTAAGCTAACTGTACCAGTTATTGAAGCACAGCTAATACTTCATAGCAAGTAGCATATTGATCTAATTATTCACGGTCATGCTTGACATTCAAGTTCAGCAGCCTTATGGGTAGTGGGAAGAAGCTCCTGTTCAATCTAGATGTCTTGCAGTGTAAGCTGTGATACCGCCTCTCTGAGGAAAGGCATGGGTAGGATGAGTGGGATCATTGATTATCTTCCTAGCCCTTCCCTCATACCGAGTCTCATGCAGATCATCCATGGATGGGAGCAAGGAACCACTGACTTTTTCTGCTGTTCTCACTACCCTCAGGAGAGCCTTGTGGTCAGATGCTTTGCAGTTACCATACCAAACTATGATGTCATTTGAGAGGATGCTCTTGATGGTCCCCCTGTAGAAGGCTTTGAGGATAGACTGAGACAGATTTGCCTTCATCAGTTTCCATAAAAAGTGCAAATGTCGTGCCTTCTTCACTGTGTGGCTAATATGAGCCGACCAGGATGGGTCATCTGAGATGTGCACCACAAGGAACTTGGTTGTTTTCACTCTTTCTACTGCCACCCCATTAATTTCCAGAGGATGATGTATCTCTTGAGTCCCCCTGAAGTCCACTATTAATTCTTTAGTCTTGCTAACATTTAAGGCCACATTGTTGCTGTCGCACCAGCCTATCAGATGCTCCACTTCATCCCTGTAGGCTGTTTCCTTACCATTTTCTGGCAGGACCTATGACCGTGGTAGCATCCACAAACTCGATGATTTTGTTGGATTCATGCTTGGCCATATAGTCATGCGTCAACAAGGTGAACAACAGAGGACTCAGGACACAGCCCTGAGTGACACCACTGCTCACTGTAATACTGACTGAACTGTTATTTCCCACACATACTTTTTTGGGGTCTGTTGATGAGAAAGTCCAGTATCCAGTTACAAAGTGGGGTGTTGATGCCCAGCTGGATCAGCTTTGATATCGGTTTCTTGGGGATGACAGTGTTAAAGGCAAAACTAAAATTGATGAACAGCATTCTGACATAGCAATTCTTGTTCTCTGGATTTGCCAAGGATTCATGAAGCGCTATAGCTATTGCATCAGCCATGCAGTGGTTAGATCTATAAGCAAACTGTAATGTATCCAGTGTTGCAGACAGGCTTGAAGAGATATGGTTCTTGATCAACCGTTCAAAATACATCATTACTGTTGATGTAACAGCAACTGGCAGGTAATCATTTAGGTTTGTCAGTTGGGATTATTTGGGTAAGGGAATGATTGTCGTATTTTTGAAGCAACTGGGTACAATGGCTAGTTGCAGGGATGTGTTGAATATATCTGTTAGTACAGTGGACAGTTGGGTAGCACAGTCTCTCTTAGAGCCCTTCCCATAATATTATCAGGACCAGCTGCTTTTCTGGAGTTTACTCATCTCAGGGTCTACAGAACATCATATGTTCTTAAACATAGCACCTCCTCACCCCATTTGACAGGAAGCTTATTTGGCACAGTGTTGTTGTCCATATCAAATCTGCTGAAGTAGGTGTTCAGTTTATTCAGAAATTCTATGTTGTCATCACATGGGGAGGATGTAGGCCTGTGGTCAGTTATGGCTTGAATGCCTTGCCAGAGACATCTGGAGTCCCTTTGCTTAAGAGAAGTGTCCCTGAATTTTACATCCGTAGGTCCTCTTAGCCTCCTTTATACCTCTACTTAGATTTGCTCTGGCCACTCTTAGGTCATCCTTGCCTTTTGATTTAAATGCAGCATTCCGTGCCTTTAGGAGCTATTGAATTAAATAGATACAAATGGACCAACATGAGTGTTTCATGCTATAAAACTGAGTTACAGCACTATAAGGGTCTTTGACTAAATAGGATGCATATATCGGTTCAGCACTCAAGCTAATTCTGTCTGCTGCTCATGTGGCAATCTAATGTAAGTCTGATACCGTAGATAAAAATAAATAGATTTAAAGTACTTCATGTAAGTCTGATACCGTAGATAAAAAGAAATAGATTTAAAGTACTTCTACTTCACAAAAGAAATTTATGATGGTGCCCTCCCAACAAACATTTGCATACGGCTGGCTGGTAAGTCAAACCAGAGTTTCACTATACTTTGTTAGATGGGATTTAGACAGATTACAGACATCAAAGGAAATTTTGTGAGGAAACAACTCTTATCTTAGTTCAAAAGATTTTAAGAGACTTAGTTTGGAAGAGCTCGATGCCCAACGTTATGCAGCCATTGTTAATTGTTTCTTTTAACCTGTGAGTAAGGCTATTGACCTAGGACTTAGAGTGAGGTGGTATACCATGACTTATCTTAAGGGTGTGACTCCATTTCACATCAAGTTATTATTCAATCACTAATTACCTTGAATATTAATTCCTTTATTATCAATGGGGTTAAATACTGGCTAGAGAATAGGCTTCAGCAAACTGTTGTCCAAGGGTCTTATTCCAAGTAGTCAAGCATGTTGTCGGGTATTCTTCTTTGCTGGGTACTGTATCCATTTCTGTTTAATATGATGTTTTCTTTTATCCCAAGTCAAAATATTTTTGGTTTGCTAAATACACCAATGAGACATGTTTTGCACAATTTGCATGGCGATTAGATCCCCTAAAGATGAAATAAAGCAATGGTGGCTCAAGGGTTGTGTAAAATTAATAATACCACCACAGTAATACAATATTTGTGATGACAATAATATCTGTAAAAGATCCAGATATGCCACTGGAATAACACCTAAGTTATGGAACAAATTACTACTAGAAATAAGGAAATTTCAAGATTAACTAGATGATAGGAAAGAGAAAGTTTGGGTATAACATAAAGTTGCCTTGCCTGTGTTCCTAGACAGCCTATGACTGACAGCACAAGATCACTAAAACTTACAAATGAATGAATTTTTATGATACATTGGCCTGTCGCCATGCTGCTCTGTTCTTAAGTATCTCTTAGTGCAGGTTGTTCTATCAGGCAGGGCAAGTCTCAGTGCAAAAACCTAGTGTGATACCAGGAGTAACAGTGGATTTTTTTTTTTGGAAACAGCACTGTTTATAAATTATTAAGGGTGAGCATACTATTAAGATCTGTTCCAGTAAGTGATACACTTTCACTTTCACACCATGAAACTTAAGATCCCGGGTGGAGCTGTTTTGTGTTGCTTTTCAGACAGCAATTGTAGGCTGTAAGGCTGTTTCTGTACATACGGTATGGCACAGTGTAGAAACAATATCCTACTTAAAATTTCTGCACCTACAAAAGCCCAAGCTTGTCTTTCACAAACAATGCAACCTTAGGTTACATTATATTTATAGCCAGCTATTGTGATCTCACTTCCTCTGCTAAACACACCTAATACTCCGAGGCTCTTCCATGCTACATTTTGAGCAAAAACAAAATCTATTCTTATTTAAATCCTCACTTGTCAAATATCTACCAGGGTCATGCAATCAGTCATCAGCAGGCACCTATACAAGGAAGGCTGACAGAGCTCCTACATTTAACTTCTTTATGGCTATAAGCGCCTGTCTAGCCTTCATTACATCTCCTCTCCCTGTTCTTTTAATATATGTGTACCACAGAAGAAAACTTCTTTGACCTATAAATTAAGGTTGTCAGGCTCCACCCTTTAATCTGTCTTGCACTCCCTGCACACCCTATACACAACATCCTACAGCAATATAAATACAGAAATTTGCATAAACATCTCTGGTATAAATTCTTCAAAAAGGAAAGATAGCTTCTCTGACCCTTCACTCCTAATGGCAGAATAATTTCTATATCTGGCATACCACCAGAGATGGCCATATTTCACTCTTACTGAATAACAGATGGAGCAGACACCACCACATACAACTAGCATATATTTATGCCCATAGTATCTTCAAGAAATGGTCTTTACTGCAGGGTTTGCTCTTCTGTATCAGTTCAGACAAAATGGTTATCACAGAATGCTGGTTAGAATCTGACATACATGACTGCAAAATACCACCACTAGGATGTAACATATTTGGACACAGGTGGTATATAGCAATCATACACAAATACTCTCTATAGGGTACCAGACTGCCAGCCCAGCCTCTTATACTCAATGCTTATGGAGTCTGTCTTCTCACTACACAGAAATGCTTCAAAATAATTGCCTACCTCATCTTTATGTCTCACCAGACACTCTCAGTAGGACTGCTGAGGATACAGTGAGTTTCATCCAAAATCAAATAAATTGGTGATCTGTTTTATTTTTTTATTTAACATTTGTTTACCGGGAAAGTCCGACTTGGAATTAAGCCAATTTTCAGCATAAACCCAGAGAGAAATGCTCCAGACGCATGTCTTTATAATGTGGGACGAAACTGGAGCATCTGGATGTAACCCAAACAAATGCAGGGAAGACATGCAGACTCCGCACAGAAGAAACTCCAGCCTAGAACTGAACTGGAGAACCTCTTGCTGTGAGATGACAATGCAACCCCTGCATCACTGTGCCGTTTATGATCACCGTAGATTTCAGCATTGGCTCTAATCAAACCTGTTGTTGACTAACAAACGTATAGGTTCATAGGTTCATAGGTTGGTACTAGGCTATCGGCCCTAGGGCCTATGCAAGCCTAGCCATAACAATTCCCCGGATATTTCTTCCCACAATATTTACTTCTCTGGAACCCTGTCTAGCAGGGCAACTGACATGATCCCCGGGGTGAATTTCCTATCTCCCATCCAATCATCAAGGTTCCTTTTGAAGAGGGCCAGTGAGGCGCTCTGCTTGACATGTATGGGCAGTCTATTCCAGAGTATGGGGAGTCTCTGGGTCAGGAACCTATCCCTCCAGCATGTTTTGTTCATTGTGATGACAAGGTTTAGATCCCTGGAGCATGTGGCTCTGAGGGATTGGGATTTCTTTAAGTGGAGCATGTCCAACAGCTCAGGGTTTGACATGGCCTTGTATGTTAAGCAGAGATCGCTTCTGAGTAGACGATATGCCACAGAGTATAGCTGGAGTTTTTTTAGACGGTCAGCATATGGCATCTGTTTTAGGCCTGTGATTCTTTTAGTGAGGTATTTCTGTGGCCTTTCCAGCTGTTGCAGATGTCTTGTGAGGTACATACCAAATGGGGTATTATACTCTATAATGGGTCTAATGA
Source organism: Protopterus annectens (assembly GCF_019279795.1). Classification (NCBI taxonomy): domain Eukaryota; kingdom Metazoa; phylum Chordata; order Ceratodontiformes; family Protopteridae; genus Protopterus; species Protopterus annectens. The sequence continues at coordinate 1,957,537,679 of NC_056731.1, forward strand.
TGGATGAGTACAGTGGGACAATGACCTCCTTTTTTCTGGATGAAAAGCCCTTAGTGATGAGGTGTGCCACATAGAAGGATTTCCTGACTGTTGTGGTGATGTGGTTATCAAAAGTGAAATCACTGTCCACTTGTGTCCCTAAGTCTCTCATCACACTTTCGATGTTTAGTGTCCTACCACCTATGTGGTAATTCATGGGTACATGTTTTTTTCCAAAGTGGATAACTATTTTTATTTTATTTATTTATTTTTTTTATTTTATTTTATTTAACATTTGTTGACCGGGAATGTCCGACTAGGTTCCACAGAGCCTGTTTTCAGTGGAGGCCCGGGGAGAAATGCTCCAGATGCATGTTTTTGGAATAATGACATTATTATCAATTCAATTACACAATACAATTATACAATTCATTACAATGAATAATGACTATACATTTCTTAGCATTAAGCTTGAGCCCATGGCTCTGGCACCAGGCATCTGTTTCTGTAAGGCCCTTTTGTAGAATATCCACATCATTTGGGGATTCAATAATGGCTCCCAGTTTGCAGTCATCTGCAAACTTTGTTAGCCAGAGTCCCTTAGTGTTGGCCTGTACTTCAGAGAAGTAGATGCTAAACAAGAGTGGTCCCAGGACTGAACCCTGAGGTACTCCACTTGTCACTTGTCTGGAGCTGGATTTGGAGTCGGCTACTTTTACAGTCTGGGTTCTGTCAGTAAGCCAGTTAGCAACCCATCAGTGATGTAGGGATTTATGCCCAGCTTAGTAAGTTTATCTATGATTCCAGAGTGGGGGATGGTGTCGAAGGCCTTGGCGAGGTCCAGATAGGCTGTGTGGACAACCTTACCCTCGTCCACAGCTCTGGAGACTGATTAGAAGAAGTCAATCAGATTCAGGAGACAAGATCGGCCCTTCACAAACCCAAACCGGGTGGGGTCCAGTGTTTGAAGGTTGCCAATGTCTCTGTTTATAAGTTCCATGATAATGCGTTCCATGCCCTTGCAGATCAGGCTTGTCAGACTGATGGGACGGTAGTTCCTGGGATCCAAGGCGGATCCTCCCTTTTGGAGCAGGATAACTGTAGCTGTGCGCCACTCAGTGGGCATGAAGCCTGAGGTGAGGCTATGATTAAACATGACACTTAGGTGAGATGCCAGTTCATTTTGTAGTTCATGTAGTACACAGCCTGGGATGTCATCTGGTCCCATGGATGCTGTATTCTTAGCTTTGGAGAGTGCAGTTTCTACCTGTGTGGCCGTGATTATCAGAATTTGGCAATCTTTTGGTATTGAGATGGGCCCTTTAGGGGGTGAGAGGGGGGTGAAGTTGGCACTAAATCAATCTGCCAGGATATTGGCAATATCCTTGGGATCAGTATATTTAATGCATTTCTGCTGTAGCTCAGAGCAGATCTGAGCATTGCCATTTAGATTCTTGGCATAATTATAGAATGCCTTGTGGTTGTCTTTGGAATCTTTGGCAATTTTATTTTCGTAACTAGCTTTTGAGGATTTTATGAGGGATCTCAGCTTCTTACTGAGGCTGGTGAGGGAGTTTTTTGCATCCTGGGATTTTCCTCTTTTCTGCAACAGTTTCTTCCTTCTGTTGTATAGTTTGTTTATAGCAGGGGACCACGAGACTGGCTTCCTTTTTTTGGAGAAGAGCATCTTGGTTCTATTTGGGATGGCACGATTCATGCACAAGTGGATGTGCTCGTGCAGTGCCTTAGTGCAGGATTCTGCAGTCAAACTTCCAGATCCCGTCTGCGTGGGTGTTGTGAAGTTTGTCACTTCTGACTTCAGTAGCATGAAGTTGGCTTTGGAGAAGTTTTTTAAGGAGGTTTCCTTACTGGGGGGTGGAGATGGGATGTGGATGTCAAAGGTGATTTGCTTATGGTCAGACCTGACCAATGAGGGGGTGACCACTGGTGTGGAGCATCTATCTCCCATTTTGGTAATGACCAGGTCTAGGATATTGGAGCCCCTGGTGGGACAATGGATTAGTTGATCCAGGGCGTTGGAATTTATGAATTCCAAGAACCGTTGGGAAAAGGAGTTGGAACCTGAGTAGTTTTCCCACTTAATGGCAGGGTAGTTGAAATCACCCAGTACTAGGGTGTTTGGTTGTATCTTAATATTTTCCAGTATGTTTAGAAAGGTGTAGTGAGAATCTTGGGGCATGGTGGGGGATCTCTAGCAAGCTACAATTTGGATTGCAATCTTACCTAGTGTTAGTTGCACCTGGAGAATTTCAGATGCATTGTGTTGGGCAACTAGCCTGGAGGTGTGAATATCCTTGGTGAATATGGACACTCCTCCACCTTTAGTGTTTCGGTCTTGGTTTTGTGGCTGAAAAGTGTGGTAAGAATTGTAGCCTGGTATTGCAGGGGTGCTCTCTGGAGCCCAGAACCAGGTCTCAGTTACTGCACAGATATCGATGTTCTCCATTTTTAGGAGTGCCTCGAGAGAGTGCATTTTGAGGTTTAGACTTCTAGCATTGAGTAGCATTACCTTCAGATTTTGCATGCTTGTATCTGTTACGATGGTGGTTTTATCCTTTGAACCTTGCCTAAAAAAGGCACTATAGGGGTGGCAAGAGCTTTAGCCAGTAACCTGAATCCCAGGGGTGACAGGTGCAGACCATCTCTGGCAAAGCATCGTGGTTTGTCGATCATGTCTTCCCAGGCAGACAAATACTGGATCTCCTTTGAATGACACCAGAAGCTTAGCCAATTGTTGAAGTCAATCACTTTGTCCTTATACTGTGGTATCATTCTGGGTTGAAGACAGGATGCTACTCAGGGCTAGGGTCATACCTGCCTGGGTCACATGATCCAATAGCTCTTCCATGTCTCTTTTCATGTAGTCCAGGGAGGTACGTCTCAAGTCATTCACTCCAGCATGGACAATGACAGAGTCATATTTGTACTTGTTGTGGAGTAACTTGAGTGCATGAGTTATGTGGCGGATCCTGGCTCCCGACAAGCAGCTGACTGTAATTTTCTCCTTGTTCAGCCTGGTGAGTGGGACATCAGTGTGCCTGACTATAGAGTCACCTATGACTAAAGTGTTGGGTACATTGTATTGCCTTAGGGGCTGTTGTTGGGTGGCACACTGGTGTTGTGAGCTATGTGTCACTTTGGTTGTGACTGGTGTTTGTTTGCGTTTCGGCTTCGGAGGTCCTTGTTGCTTGGGCAGGTTAATTTTAAGGGCCTCCGCATATGTGGGTTTAGTGTTGCTATGTGTGGGTGCTGATGGTGTGGGTTTTGAAGGGCTATGAGTTGCTTGAGGTGTAATGCAGGTGTTAACCTTCTCCTCTTGACTGTCTAGCACAATCTTGGCCGGAGAGAGCTTTGCTTCCAATTTGGCTATGTAAGTGCATCTCTCGCAGGTTGTAGTGTTGGGTGGTAGGAGGAGAGAATTGTCTGTGTACATGTGGCAGTTGCCGCACTGCCCCAGTATGCCCAGATTCACCAGGTGGACAGGAGAAATCACCAGAAGCTGACCCTTGGACATGCCTTTTAGGTGCTTTTTTGTAAAGTTTAAGAACTGTTTTCCCTTACCTTTGCAAGGTACTTTGCAATTATAGGCTGTTTAGTGCCTATGATTAATTTCTCCTTATTGACAAGGAGAGCTGAGTGCTTGAATCAATTTCAGGCCTCCTAGTGCTTTCTTGTAAAGTTTAAGAGTTGTTTTCCCTTACCTTTGCAAGGTACTTTGCAATTATAGGCTGTTTAGTGCCTATGATTAATTTCTCCTTACTGACAAGGACAGCTGAGTGCTTGAATCAATTTCAGGCTTCCTAGTGCTTTCCAGCAGGTTCTAGAGCAAGTGCTAGTCACAGGGTTTAGTGCTACTACTGAGAAACCAGCTAGTTCTAAGGGAAAATTTGAAGAGCAGTATGACCTGACTTCAGCGAAAGTGCCCTTTTGCAAAAGCCGATTCAACAAATCGGCAAAATAAATACATAAAAAACAAAAAACATTGTTTTGTAGGGGGGCTAGCCCCCTGCACCCCCCTACACCCCCACTAATTAAATATATTAACTCTGATATTGTGCTACAGTGGGGAAAAGGATATATTTCCTTATCCCTCACTGTTCCGTGCTTCGGTGAATCGGCTTTCGCGAAAGTGCACTTTCGCTGAAGTTTATTTATTTATTTATTTATTTATTTATTTATTTTACATTTTTTTTGACCGGGCTAGTCTAACTGGATACATGTCCATTTTCAGTAGAGGCCCGGGGAGATAAGCTCCTAGGTAATGAAATTAATACAATAACAACTAAGGAGACATGAGACAAACAAATAAATCCTATTTACAGTACCTATTACAGGTTATCACAGTAAAATTTACAGTTTAGAATATAGGCATAACATAGGATGCTCGTACAATCAAGATATTTCTAGAGATAGAAAGTATAATAGTTAATAGGAAGGAGTTGCAGTTAATGAGTAGATGGGGTAGGAAGAGCAAAGTATTAAGAGACTCATAGACTATGAGGAATACTTTCAATTTGTTGTTGAAACAGGATAGTGAGGGAAGTGTGGAGAGTTCATTTGGGAGGAGATTCCAGGCTTTTCCCAAATATTAGAAAAAAGGAAGTGTCCAGCCTTGTTGTATGGTTTAGTGGTATGTACTAGAAGTTTCTGAGATGACCTTAAGGATTCCAGGTTTTTATAGGGAGTGATGAGTGTGGAAAGAATAGGAGTTTTGGAAGGTTTGTAAAGAGTGTTGTGGGCTATAGTTAGTTGATGGAATTTAATCAGATTTTGTATTTCAAGCTATCCCAGCTGCTTTAAATTAATGCAGTGATGGGTTCTAAATGGGTTGCCTGTTGCAAATCTGGCAATGTTATTGTAGGACATTTCCAATTTGCTAAGATTATTTTTAGATAGGTTAGTAAAAATAGGTGAGGCATAAAGAAGAGAATAGATTAGATGCGTGTGTGCTATTGTGGTTCTAGCTGAAGGTAGGAGGAAGGGTTTATCCTATAGAGAGAGCCTAGCTTTTTGTTGACAGTTTTTATATTGTTGTTAATATGGATATCAAAGTTCAGATTGTTGTCAAAGCCGATTCACCGAAGCACGGACAGTGAGGGATAAGGAAATATATCCTTTTCCCCACTGTAGCACGATATCGGAGTTAATATATTTAATTAGTGGGGGTGTAGGGGGGTGCAGGGGGCTAGCCCCCTACAAAACAATGTTTTTTGTTTTTTATGTATTTATTTTGCCGATTTGTTGAATCGGCTTTTGCAAAAGGGCACTTTCGCTGAAGTCAGGTCATACTGCTCTTCAAATTTTCCCTTAGAACTAGCTGGTTTCTCAATGGTTCAGGGGATATAATAGTTTTTTTTGGTAGAGGTAACTGATAAATCCAGAGGGGGGGACTTCTTAGTAGGAGAGAAAAGGAGGAGTTTAGTCTTTTTGGGGTTTAGGAGAAGGCATCTATGTGTGAACCATTGCTCAACAGTGTTAAATACTTGTTGGGTAAGAGAGAGAAGTTCAGAAGATGAGGGGGCTGAGCATATCAGTGTAGAGTCATCCGCATATTGTATGCATGTAGCTTGGGGGATAGCAAGGTGAAGGTCATTAATGAATATGGAAAAAAGTAGAGGTCCTAGGATGGACCCTTGAGGGACACCCAGGTTGACGGGCAGGTGAGTAGAGAGAGACTTGTGCCATAGAATGGCCTGTTGTCTTTTATCAATGCAGGACTGGAACCACTTTATAGAGGATGTATCTAGTGACAGGGATTTCAGTATTTTGATGAGAATTTGGTGATTTTCCATGTCAAAAGCTTTAGACAGGTCAATAAATAGTGCTGAAGAGAGTTTGTTTAGATTGCGGTTTTTGTTGATACAATCTGTGAAGGAAAGAAGGGCAGTAGTGGTGCTATGTGAAGGTCTGAATCCATGCTGACCGTTGGCTAGTAGGTTATTTTGTGTAAGATGGTCAAGTAATTGTCTGTGAATGCATTTTTCCATGATCTTTGCCAGAGGTGAGAGGAGGGCAATGGGGCAGTAATTGGAAAGTTCAGTGGATTGTCCTCCTTTGTGGAGAGGGATAATATGGGAAATTTTCCATAAACTGGGGATATAACTTTTGGTAATAGTTTTACTGATCAGGATAGAAATGGGATAGGCAACAGCTTTGGCGGATTGTTGAAGGAATTCAGGAGGTAGTTGGTCTGCTGAGGGTGAGCATGGTTTCAGTTTCTGTAGAAGGGTTAGAATATACGATGTTGGGACGGGTTGAAAATGAAAAGTAGGGGGTGAGGTTGATTCATAGGAAGGTAGAGTGAAGTTGTTAGGTGATAGTTGATTAGCTAGTGTTTGTATAGCATCAGTAAAAAAGGTATTACAAGCATTAGCTATATTCATTGTTTTTTTGTGTTCAGTGTTTTGAGGGTTTGGAGTAGTGGATGGCCCTGGATGGAGTAGTTGGTTAATACTAGACCAAAATTTCTTTGGCCAGTTTTGATTAGCTTGTTGAGATTGCAGGTAGTAGTTTCTTTTGCCAGATATTATAGCTTTCTTAGTTTCATTTCTTAGTTGTCTAAATGTTAGTTGGTCTATAGGGTTTTTTGTTTTCCTCCATTTTGCCCAATGTTTGTTTCTAAGATTTATTTTATGTTTGGTTTCTTTAGAGAGCCATAGAGCATGTTTGGTTTTAATTCTAATTAGTCTGGTTGGGGCATGGTGGTTGAGGATGGCAAGGAAGTTGGAGTTAAAGTAACTAACGGCTTCATCTAAAGGGAGGTTTTGTAAGGGGGACCAGTTGCATGCTCTTAGTTCCATCTGGAAAAGTTCAGGGTTAAAGTACTTTTTAGACCTGATGTTTTTAACAGATGTTGGGGTGAGAAAGTTGATTTTATGTCTGATGATGTAGGTAAGAGAGTGGTCACTTAAATTATCAGGGAGGGTTCCTGAGTCATAAATGTGAGGATGATGATTAATGAGAATCCAGTCTAATAAGCTTGATTTCTTGTTAGATTTATTTAGCCTGGCAGGGGAGGTAATGGTTTGGGAATACCCATATAGGTTAATATGGTTTGTGGGGAGGCTGCTGCAGAAGCAGGTTCAGTCAATATTTGTGTCACCTAGGATAATGGTTTCTTGAGGCAGGTTTTGGGAAAGCCAGCAAAGTATGTTTTCCATGGTCGCAGTGTTGTTACCAGGAGGTAGATATATACAGATAATATATATGGATTTGGAATTGTTAAGAAGAAGTTTGGAGATAAGAATTTCTGCATTGGAGTCTAAAGGTGGTTTACAGTTATGAGTGGTTAATTGTAAGCTAGATTTATATAGGATAGCAACCCCTCCACCTTTTTTGGATGTTCTGCGACTGTTTTTCTGAAGTGCACTTTTGCGGAAGAGGGGTCGTACTTTTCTTGGTCAAAATAATGTAATTTCGAAAAAAAAAAAAAGTAGACCCATATTATATATATATAGTGCACTTTTGCGGAAGAGGGGTCGTACTTTTCTTGGTCAAAATAATGTAATTTCGAAAAAAAAAAAGTAGACCCATATTATTTATTATATATATATATATATATATATAATACAGAGCTAGATATACAGATAGATCTTCTTCTTCTGGCTTTTTCCCGCTTAGGGGTCGCCACAGCGGATCACCTGTCCACTTATGACTGGCAGTGGAGTTTTACAGTGTCGAGTTGTCAGCCCGGCACCCAGCCTTCCACAAAAGGCACACACTCACACCTAGGGCCAGTTTAGAGTGTCCAATCCACCCACTGCATGTCTTTGGGATGTGGGAGGAAACCGGAGCACCCGGAGGAAACCCACGCGACCACAGGGAGGACATGCAGACTCCGCACAGAAGGCACCCCAGCTGAGGACCGAACCATAGAACCTCTTGCTGTGAGGCGACAATGCTAACCACTGCACCACCATGGTCACCCTTAGATATACAGATAGATAATAGATATATATAGGTCTACTTCACTTTATCAAGTTAACACAACACCGAAATGCAAATCATTGAGACGATAACATTGAAAGTTTATAAGAACGAAACAGCACAACATCTCACTGTAGTGAGATCTTGGAAATGGAATATATAATTTGCAGTGGGCGTTGGGGGGAAAAAGTAAAAAAAATTAACTGTAGAGGTGCACATATGTATACACACACACACACACACACACACACACACACATATATATATATATATATATATATATATATGGAACACAAAAATCTACCATTTTTACATTATTGCAGGGGAAGGGTTAAACCCCCCTGGACCCCACAACCCCTACAAATTATTTATACGAAGTCGGAGAGCACACTACAGTGAGGAAAAGGGTAAATTTATATATATATATAATATATATATATATATATATATATATATATATATATATATATATAGTGTTTATGATCAACTATATCAGAAAGGTTCCAACTGATGTTTCCCTGCTTCTCAGCCTCCTGTATACTTACCAAGTCTCAAGTAACTTTCTCAAAAGCACCACATATAGACCTGAGTAAGCCTATAACAGGGCGGCATGCTTTGCTGTATTCACACCTTCCTGTTTTCAGTATTGTGAAATGTTAAACAAGTTTACCTGACTAGGGTTTCCATTAAGATCCAGTATTGGTTAAGTTACAGACCTAGAATTCCAGTTCTGTACCATCTTACTCCACTGATGCCCCTTTAGTACGACTCAAACCATCAAAACAGTTTGCAAGGAGATTCAACCTATGTTGCCTGTGTAACAAAAGGAGATACTGCCAGCCCAGCTATCTAGAATTTTGTAAATAATTGTATGTCATTTGTGAATATTAACATGATTATATAGAAGTGTAACAAAAGGAGATACTGCCATCATAGCTGTCTGGAATTTTGTAAATGGTTATGTGTGATTTGTGAATATCAATATGATTAATATGCTTGTGTTACAGATGTATTAGAACTGTATGTCATATTGTACAGACAGGTGTGCTGAAGAGATATTTTGTAAAGTACTGAGCTGAAATGTATATACACTAATTGTAACTGTTTAGATGTATATATTTTAACAATGATACCTGCAACACAAGAAGTTAACTTTAGAAGAATAGTTGAGACTGAAGTACTTTATGGCTGGGCCATAAAAAGAGATGCTATCTTTCAGTTTCAGTGCAACTGGAGACATAATGTCTAGAAATGGAAGTTTTTTGTATTGTCTTTAAATGTGGAGGAATGTAAATTATTTAAGACTTCCACCATTTGTCAAATGATCTGAGGTCTATTTATTGTCACAGGTAGATGCTAAATGCTACAGTTGTGGCTTTCATGTGGGATAGTCAGATGACAAAAATCGATGTCAGGCTGCAAGCCATCCCAACAGTAATATTTGGGATATTAATTTAAGAACTCTCTGAGAGAGAGAGACAGAGAGAGAGAGAGAGAGAGAGATGGCATTTTGTATTTTGTCTTTGACATGACAGCATCAGCTGGAAGACCCACTCACCACGTCTGTCTTGCTTGCTCTGTAAGTAAGTTAACTTGGCTACAGTAATTTCTCTTAGATACAGTCAGGAATATAGTGAAGTATAGCTTAGATGTTTTCTTTATTTATTGAGCCTGTCCAGCAATGTTACTTTAAATATTTCCTGTGATTCTGAACTCTGATGTAGCTGTGATTATATACTGAGTATTTTCTTGTTCTTTTTATTAGTTGTAATTAAATATATTTAAAGCTTACATTGTGGCTGATATTTGTGAAACATATTTTAGTTCTGACAGTACTTGCATATTTATTTAGTGACACTGTGTGCTAGTACTGATAGTCTTATTCTTGGTCAAACTATCATTTATATTGATAGTAACATTACACGGTAAGATTGGATACACTTTGTTAAGGGCCTTAAAGTAGCTGATAAGGACGTGGCTGGTGGCAGTGATAACTACCTTATAGTCTGGGCAGAAGGGGGCATAGCTAGTAAACCTGTGCCAACCTTCCCCAGGTGTGTGTGCATGTGTGTGTCAGCTGCTTGGGCAAGGACATGAAGCACTGGTTAGACAGAGAGGGTGCTGGAGGTCTTGGCTTGGCCACTCACCTGAGATCTCAACTCTAAAGCTGTGCCACTAGGGAGTCTTACTGGGGATCTGGAGAAAGATGGAGAAGCCAGCCCAGGACTGACTGTGGTCTCTGCATGCTCCTAAGGGAAATTGCACTTGATGCAGGGAGCTGCATCTGAAAATACTGTGTGTACTTGTCATCCTTCCCAATGTACATGCCCCACTGGTCCTAGTGGTGGGGATTGAGGCTTCTTGATTACTTTTCAAAAGTTTCAATACATTTAAGAAATTAGAGTAAATTAAATTATAGATGTGAAAAGGACCAGCCGAGTTATGGGTTGAGTTAAAGTAAAAAAGAGTTAAAGCAGACTTAAGTGATATGTCCCGAAGGTTGTAGATCAGTGTATATATTGAACCTAGTCAGACACTGTAGCTAGACAGCACGTGCATATAAGTTACTGAGCATGTGCGAGATCAGTGCTATTTTGTGTAGTCAGTCAGTGTGAATGTAAGCTTGAATGGAGATGCACATGTGAGTGTGTTAGAAGTAATGAGTCAGTCAGCAAGCATATGAAGTACGAAGTATATGTACAAGTTACAACTTCTGATGTGTGTATGTATGATAAACAACTTGAATGCATACCCAGCTTCAGTGTATCATTTGAATACATGAGACAGTTGAAATGGTGTCAGAATGGGCTCCAAAGTTAAAGCAGCTCGCAAACCATGAGGCACACAATTAGAAGTGCAGTAATATCAAGGAGTGAGCTTGCAAACAGGTCAGTGGTTATTTGCAATTACTTAAATTTATTTCAAATGATTTTCAGTCACCAAGCATGTGAAACACGTGGCATAGCATTCAAAGTGTTCAAAATAATTTCCAAGAGGTTTAAAATGTCTGAGATAGTGGCATAATATTTAAAGTGTTTGAAATAATCTCTGAAGTGTTTAAAATGTTCGAAAAGGCTAAAATGTCTACATTTTTTCACAATGCATGACTTTTTTGCAGTAGCTAAAACTTTTCAAAGTGCTGAAGTGTCCGGAGTGTTCGAGGTATTTGCAGTGTTAAAATAAAGCATTTTTGGAGAGGTTGTTGTGCACTTGAGCAAAATTGCAAGTACCAGGTCTATACTTATGTTTAAAAGAACTTTGTTGTTATGGCAAAGGGATTTCACAGTCCTGAACCACTGGTGTTTGCTAATAATATTGCTAAGAATTGGTGAGTGTTTGAGCAAGAATATGATATTTTCATAAAGGCTGCATTTTCTGATAAAGATGCACATACAAGAGCATTCATGCTTCTCAATTTAGCTGGCTCAGAAGCCATTGAGCAAGAATGTCCATTTGTGTATGCATCTGCCATGTATGCAGAGGAGGGGGAGAACCGCCACATTGTGATACAACCTGAAATGAGGGAAGTCCCCGAGTGCTTAACACATAAATTTCGAAAATGTGTAACCCTCAAATGAATATTACAATGGAAAGGCTTATATTTTACACAAGAAATTAAAAGCCTGGTGAAACTACTGCAGTATATATTACTGACTTAAGAAATAAAGCAAAAACATGTAGACTTAGTGATCTACGAGATGAGTTGATAAAAGACCGTCTTATATGTGGTGTTAATAATGATGCAGTGAGAGATTTTTGCTTCTAGATAGTGAATTAACAATGAGCAAAGCCAGTGAGATTTGCCAATTGCATGCAATTGCAGAAAAGCATACAGATATGCTTATGAATGAGAAAAGCATGTATGCAGTATCTGTTAGTGTGAATGTTGATAGTGTGCAGCAGAAAGTCAATATGAAAAAGAAATATAAACCAAGAGGTAGTGCCACACCCAACCTCATTGCTAACCGTTGTAATTGTGGGGGCAGTCATGAATCTAAACGGGAAAAGTGTTTAGCTTCTGGTCAGTAATGTCACAAATATGAAAAGTGGAATCATTTCAAAAGGCTTTGCAAGTCTAAAGTGTTGCAGACTTACGTTAAAAGAAAGTATCCAAAGAAGCAGGTAGATCAGATAGAGACTGTAGCAAACTCTGAGATCTGTGAGAAAACTTTCTATGTTTATGGTGTCTCTGTGTTCAATGAAACAGTAAATACAGTAGACTATCAGTTGTCAGCAAAGAGTGAAATATTTTGTACTGTACAAATTAATGGGAAACCTGTAGAGCTTAAAGTAGACACTGAATCTAACTGCAATGTTATATCAGCACAAATGTTTGCTAAAGTAAAAGCTGCTGAGAAACATGATTCAGCAAAGTGTGCAAAAGTAGTTGGGTATGGTGCTGGAGAGATTCAGACTGATGGCACTGTATTCCTTTCATGCCATTCTGCTGGAAACAGCTATGACTTGCAGTTTTACGTAGTCGAAAGACACATGCAGTCACTGTTAGGCCTCAAAGACCGTCTGAGAATGGGACTGATTTCACTTATTAAAGAAATTCACCATATAAGTATGAATAATAATGACAGTTTTATACAGAATATTTTTAGTGAATACGCTGATATTTTTAAAGATGAGCTTGGTAAACTTCCAGTCACATATTCTATGAAGTTACACCATGAAGTAATCCAACTGTCAGACCAGCCCGGAAGATTCCATTAGCAATGTAGAGTAAAGTAAAAGCAGAACTAGATACAATGGGGAATTTAGGTGCCCTTACTCCAGCAGAAGAACTGACTGAATGGGTATCATCCATGGTCATAGCTCATAAGAAAAGCTCAAATGATATTTGAATATGCATTGATCCACGAGACTTAAACAAAGCACTTAAGTATCCACCTCAGCCAATGCATACAGTAGAAGAGGTAGCCTCTCTCATGCCAAATTCCACATTTCTTTTCAGTCTTAGAAACAAAAAGTTATTTTTGGCAAATTTCGCTGGATCACAAATCTTCATGGTTAACCACTTTCAGTACACCATTTGGTAGATACCGATTTTTGAGAATGCCATTTGGCATCGATTCTGCCAGTAAAGTCTTAGTGTGCCATGGAACAAATATTTTCTGGTTCTCCATGTGCTGTTATAGTAAACGACATTATTGTTGGAGGCAAAGATGAAGACGAACATGATAGAAAACTTAGGAAAGTTCTAGACCATACACATGAAGTAAATCTCAAACTGAATCTTCAGAAATGTAAATTCAAGCTGAAAGAAGTTACTTATGTGGGACGTACTTATGTGGGACGTTTGTTCAGCATTTCTGGCTTACAACTAGATCTGTCTAAGCAAACAGCAATTGTGGAAATGCCAGTTCCAGAGAATGTTAGATCTTTACAACATTTTCTAGGTATGGTCAACTGTTTAGGAAAGTTCACCCCAGACTTGAGTGAGTTTTCTGCACCATTACGTGAGTTGACACACAAAAATGTAAACTGGTCATGGTCAGAACAACAACTATACATATATTGCTAGAGTCTAGCCTGCAGGTTTTTGAACAAGACTCTGCTAACATGTGAAACAGGTGCAACTGTTGAATAATTTGAGCACTCTAACATTCCCTATTTCTGTGGCCAAAATTTAAACTGACCATTTCCAATCAAATGCAAGTGTTGTGTTTTCTAAAATCGCTAGCAAACTCCAAGCAGCACTGCAACAGTATCATTTCACAGGATTTTAAGCAGTTTAGCTGGAATTCCATCACTTCCTGTGGTCTTGTTATTAGCAAAACTTTCTACAGTCCATTTAACTTCACTCAACATGGTATCTGCCTCTGGATCAGGGAAAATTCCATCAGAAGTGATGATACGGCCCTTATTATATAGTCCTTCTGTATATCCCTGTCACCTCTTCTTAATATCTTCTGATTTTGTTAGATCTTGCCAGTCTTCTCTTTTATCATGACCATTTTTGTCTGGAAGCTTCCGTTAAATATCACAAGTATTCTTGAAAAGATCTCTTGTCTTTCTAGTTCTTATGTCTTCTTTCAATTCTTTGCACCGCTCATTTAAATATACCTCCTTATCTCTCCTTGCTATTCGGCAAGATTTGCATTCAGTTTGACATTTTTTTTTCCTAATCCCATTCGTTTTTTTTCTCCTTTTCTTGACAATCTTTAGAGCCTCCACAGACAGTCCTCACATTGCCTTCATAGTATCCTCCTCATCCATGATCACTGGGTTCCTATTCTTTCCCACTTGGCTTGAAGGTAAGGAAAAAGCTACTAATTCATTAACAAACATTCCAAGACACAAAAGTACTCAAAGATTTCAATGAAGTGAGCCAGCAAAAGGTTTCTTCAACTGAGCTATAGATCTAGAAATAGGAGACAGCGCTGAATAAAGAGAAAACTGTCATCACATCTCACTGTTTACAAACTGAAGAGCATGAACTGTGGAATAAATAGAGATTGAAATTGTTGATCTGGAAAACACATCAATATGCAGCAATCTGTGTTTGGCTGGCCTCACTGAAGGATTCTATTAATTTAATTTAGAAATAACTTGCGATATTTAATCACAGACAGACATCTCCACCATCAGTACTAAGCAGACATGCTATATTAGCAACAAAACCAAAATACACCATCTCAGATTATTTGCTTTTGAATTGCACCAACTGTAAAAATGTTTTAAGGATATCAAGATACACTTGCAAAACTGGACATGCCTGATTACAGTACAGTACTGTACTCAAGAACAAATGCAAAGCTTTTGTGCTAGATCTGTACCACTATAAAGAATCCAGTTATGAGGTACTACTTACATTTCCAGTAACATTAGTAGTCAAGAAAGGTGTTCAAACTAGTAGTCTTGACTATTCATCAGAAGTATATCTAGATAATATTAGGAATATAGAGACTCCATAGACTATGATCAAATGCAGGAATTTTTCTGGATTTACTTCCATGAGCACAACAGAAGTAAAAACAAAACAATGATCATTCCTAAGCACTCCCATGAAATTTCTGAAGGATGGAAAGTTTGCAGACACACTGGCCTTGGATCAAACTGCACTTCATCACACAGAGACTTTGTGTCCATATAGAATCATAACAGAGTTTTGCCACTAGCCATCATAAATGATGAGTTGTCGGAAGATGTTGCAATCAAAGTTTCTACTCTGAATCCTCTGAAGACCAAGACAGAATCACTGGAAAGGAAAAATGAGAGAGAAATTTTATTAAAAACTGATGCTCCAGTAACAAATAGCCTTAGCAATGCATAATCCTGCTCTGGGTTTCAATAAACTCTATGTTGGCTTCATGCAAAGCCTACACAGAGTTTACATGTGTAAGCAGTGGTGTGAACCCAGCAGCAGCATGCAATGCATTTTCATGCCTCGCATCACGATTAAGAGAAGTTTTGTTGCTGGCAACAGTGTTGCTAGCCAGGAAACTGTGTCAGCGAACAGGGATAGCACCCTTGTTTAATTCAGAGCAGAGACAGTCCGCGGTTTTGCACGGAATGCCACAGTGATCACCAGGGTTTCACAGATAGCTGTCAATGTCTTTGTGCAAGACATCTGGACAAAGGCCAACATAATGGGGAGAGAGACAATGACCCAAAAATAAGGACATATTTGACATATTTGCCCTATAGAAATGTTCTAAAATAACCAAGGGTTTGTGTTAAAACTAAACTCCTCATCTTCGAACTCACCAAACATACTCAAAACAACTCTCACTTTAACATCCCAGCAAAAGACAACACCACTATCCACCCAACAGATCACACCAAATTGCTAGGAGTTGAAATAGACAACAATCTCAGATTTGGCATTCACATATCCATGACCATAAACAAAGTCCACCAAAAACTAGGAGCCTTATACAGAAATAGGCAACTCCTCACCAAATCAGCTAGGATTTCAGTTGCAAATTCACACCTTATCTCCACCCTACTTTATGCCTCTCCAATATATACCAACCTAAGGCAATGCGATCTAAATAAACTCAAGACCTGCTACAACAAAATCGCCAAATTCGCCACCGGGGCATCCTATCACAGTCACCACTGTCTCTCACTTACTGAACTAGGCTGGCTAGAACTTCCTCACCTCCTTCAATGGCATCAAGTCGCACTC
Source organism: Protopterus annectens (assembly GCF_019279795.1). Classification (NCBI taxonomy): domain Eukaryota; kingdom Metazoa; phylum Chordata; order Ceratodontiformes; family Protopteridae; genus Protopterus; species Protopterus annectens. The sequence continues at coordinate 1,957,553,745 of NC_056731.1, forward strand.
GCCCACAAACTGGTTAACCATCCTCTAAAGGTCCCATCCCTCCAGTATCTACTCCAACCCTATCTCACCACCAGACCACTACGATCCAGCAACAAAAATCAATTACAGGTTACTAGAGCCAATAACACTGCTGGAGAAGCACTATTCTCCAGCGCTACAGCCAAATTATGGAGCACCCCCCCCCCCACAATAACCTCTCTACCATCATGCACCCACTTCAAAGCTTTACTTAAAGTGCACCTAAAAACATGCTGGCTATGCCCTTGTAACTCTCCCCTCTAAATTCTCCCACTCCATCTACCCTCTACCTCTCTTCCACCCCACAAACTACCTTTGATTACAGTAAGCTCTGATACTTCCATGCCTATTTACTTATTATATGGCAGTAACTTCTTACTGTAACAATTGTTATTATCTTCCATGACTTCATGGATAGAACAGATGCTAGTTATCTACTGAATGTACTATGTTCTTCATCTGTAACTATGTTTGTAATATTTTAATTGCTAGGATTCTTCATCTGTAACTATGTCTGTAATATTTTAATTTGTGGAGCTTTTCTCCCCGGGCCACCCCTGAAAATGGGCCTGTGTCCAGTCGGACATTCCCGGTCAACAAATGTAAATAAATAAATAAATAAATGTTCTGAAGGATTTGAAGTATGAAACTTAAATGTATGTAATACTAAGTCACATCATTCCTGAGATTATCCCAGTGATATCACATAATTCCTGAGATTATCCCAGTGATATCACATCATTCCTGAGATTATCCCAGTGATATGGTAAAAAGCTACAAATTTGATTATGAACACACCTGGACAGTCTGTGAAAATGTGGACAGTCGAGAGGCATGTATGCTAAGTATATGGTCCAAACACAGACTAGGACGGTGTATACAGTGCACAGTATTGTGAGATCCCATTCCTGGCATTCTGTACCAAAGATGTGTAAATCATCTGTAAGGGTAGATGGACTGCCATGTAAAATAAACACTCAGGTGAAGAGTGTGTATTGAATAAGGACACACAGATGAATTGTAGGAATGGACACAGAGAAAGAGGACAGGTCAAACAACCTAATGTACAACAGAGGAGGGCATGTCGATGGAAGAAGGTTATAGCAGCAACACCAATCACATATCATGATGGTGCAGTACAGACTGCACAGTGAAAATGTGTATTATGTGACTGTCACACAAGGTGACATAATGATGGAGAAGACATATGTTGTGAGATAAGAATCTTTATATGAACAGTGCAGACATCTTTCAGAGAGATGATATACAATTGGGGTAGGGTGCATATTGCAAAGCTGTGCAAACTGAATTGCCTGAATAGTAGTCAGGAATTCCTTTTAGATGTTCAGCATTCTAAAGGGATGAATTAACGTATAAGGGGAGCTCAGTAAAAAAAATAAATAAAAACAACTGCACCTATTCTGTATCTATCTATCTATCTATCTATCTATCTATCTATCTATCTATCTATATGGGTTAGCTTCATTTCCCCGACAGCTCATTTGACTGAAACTCATTTCCCCTAAAACTCATTTCCCTGACAAGTAGTACTTGCAGTGCACTGTAAGGCAAGTAAAAGGGATATGTATTTTCTCCACTGTAGTGCGAACTTGGAGTTAGTATATATAGTCAGGGGGGTGTGGGGGGCATAGCTCCCCACCTAGTTTGATTTTATATTCTCTGCTTTTTGTTTTATATTGTTCAGTAAAACCAAACAAGGTGGGGGGCTGTGCCCCTCACACCCCCCTAACTATACATTCTAACTTCAGGGTCGCGCTACAGTGGAGAAAAGGATATATCCCTTTTACTTGCCTTACAGTGCACTGCAAGTACTACTTGTCAGGGAAATGTGTTTATGGGGAAATGAGTTTTATTCAAATGAGCTTTAGGGAAAATGATGGGAAGCAGCTTACACACACAGACACACACACACACACACACACACACACACACACACACACACACACACACACACACACACGCACACACAGTCCCTTTTAATTCCATTGAAAAACTTGGTAAAACACTTTAAAAGATATCACAAAATAAAAGCTAAACATTTGAGAGCTTTTGTCTGTTAATTCGTCATCTTCAGAACCACTCGCTCTTCTTCTTGAATCTTCTGCTCATATGGAGGCCCAAGCCTATGCCTTTCTCACTCCTTCATCTCCATGACTTTTTAGTCTTCTAGTATTTATTCATAGTATATAAAAGGAAATCTGAGTAGCGGCCCCACAAACCGCTCACTACTAACACTGTAGGCTTAAAATAGGCTTTCAAAAGCACTCACTACTCCAAAATAACCAATCAAAACTAATATTCAAATAAGGAATACATGCACCCTATTAAAAGCCTACTAACAATAATATAACCAATGATCACGATACTTGTAATAAACAATGAAAAACACAACTTTTGCAATCCAGCCAATGGTAGCAACTACAAAAACTAATGTATTGATGAAGAATACATAAACCCCATAGGCTACATCTTACGCAGTCAAAGGTTCAGAATGATAAAATGGACCAATAGTAAAAGAGGCCACAAGGACCAATAATATGGGCAGCAGTACTGAGTTTATTTGGGATTATGGATTTGTGTTCAGTACCTGGGTTTGGTTCTTCTTTTTTTGTTGTTTTCCCAGGTATGTCAGCAGCCAGCACACAGTTTTCAGGTCAAGATGGACTTTTACCCCTCTCTGGTCAGAATATGATCTTTACTTATTGAACAGCTCAAGCAAACCTTGTCATAAATTAATGATAGATTGAGTGGTGAGACAAACCATAGATCTGGGGTACAGCAACTGCATGGCCTTAATTCGGTGGAGAATGTCAATGTTAATGAATTGAATACACTTAGTTCGTGTGTTCGGGACTTTTCTTCTATTGGTTTGGTGGGCAAATAGCTTGATACAATTGATGGTGTCAACATCAAGGACTATGTACGGTCTGATAACAGGCAATACCTCTCTTTATTTCAGCAAAATTAGTGAATTTGAGAAGTGTCTGTTTAAGTTTAAACCCTTACAGTTGGATAATACATTTTTGGTGGAAAGTATCAAAAGGGCACATGTCCCAAAGGGACTGAGGATTTGGAAATTTCCTCAGGGGGATGAACTTGGATCTTTATTCCATTCTGAACGCCTGGACCTTTTTGATAGGACTGGTTTGGAGTTCACAAAATTAATTATTAAAGAAAATGATAAGACATTTAGTCAAAATTAAGGAGAACATCAACAAATTGGTAGACTCTATTACTACAGACACCAAATTTGAGAACCACAAATCAAGGAATAATAAAACTTTTGAGTCCATAGAGGCGAAGTTGATAGCATTGAGAAACAAAAAGGAGAAGAAATTATTAAGAGACAATTGTGATTATACCATCAACAGAGTGTACCCCTTTCCTCCTAGTAGGTTAAGTAAACATTTACAAAACAACCTGCGTTGTGATGGAAATGAACCAACTGTAGTACCTGATTTGGAGGCTTCAATAACTGAAAGTGGTGCCCCTTTAGGTGCCCCCCAATTAAGAAATTCCAAGAGACTGACGAGGAAACAAGAGTCCAATCAATCAAGAATGGAGAATTTCAAGGGGGGGGGGGGCAGGAAAAGGAGGAAGAGTTATTGGCAACAGAATGGAACCAATGAAATCCCACCAAAAATATATGTTGAAAAGGTGAAAATAACTAATTATTTTAACTCTAAGATCTACAATTACCATGATGTGGTTGTGGAACCAGCTCACCATCATTTATTTTTGAAAGAGTTCAATTTCATTCCGAGCAGTAAAGTGACAATAGAGGAGACTCTTATTGATTTAAAGTTGTTTTCTAGGAAACTGAATGTTCAGATTTTGTATGCTGATAAAGAGAAACAATCAGGAACATCCAACACTTTCAGGAGGAATAGTGGGGTAAATCCTCTCCTTCACCCTGTTATTAATATGTTCAAAAAGTTGTGTGAGAGATCTCAGGGGTCTCTTGAGTAACAAGAACAGGGTCAATTTTACAACCTTATGGAACAAGACAAAGTAGTTTTGAAAGATATTAGATATGAAACCAGATAAGGGTGGAGGTTTGGTCATTATGAGTACCCACAACTACTCAGGATATTTACCCAACATTTTGGCAGATTCTGAGGCTTATTCAACTGTGCCCCTTGATGAAATCAACATTGCTTATAGGGGCATCAAGGTTAAGCTGAATGAGCTGTTGTTATTTGATATAATTTCTCAGGATCTGTACAATAATTTGAGGGTCTCGAATCTGGTGATACCAAAAATTTTTGGTATCCCAAAGATCCATTCATTTTTTTATGACCCACCATTGAGACCCATTGTGATGGTCAGAGGGTCATGTACAGAGCCCCTGGCTAAATGTATTGATTATCATTTAAAGAATGTCTTGGTGGCCCATAGACATATTGTAAAAACTCATGGGGCCTAGTTGACAAATTACATGACACTGGTAACATCCAGGGTTGTGTTTTTGCAACATGTGACATCAACAGTCTCTTTTCAGTGATTCCCCACAAATTGGGTTTGACATGATTTTCAGAGATTATTAGCAGATTTGCGGAAGTAGATTTGCTTAGGAGCTTTATGGAGACAGTACTTGATAATAACTATTTGTCATTTCATGGTGAGTTCTTTAAGTAAAAAGTGGGAGTAGCGATGGGGGCCGTATGTGCCCCCATTTTTGCGAACACTGTGTTGTTAAAATGGGAATTGATACAGTGTTCAAACTCCTCTATATGTGAACTGTGTAGCCTATTTCTGTTTTTTCACTTACATTTTACTTACTGATCATCTGGAGGGGTCACAGCAGCAGGTTTCAGATTTTGTATCAGAATTGGAGGGTACCACCAACTTTTTACGTTTTACTTGGAAGGTTGATCATTATAAAATGAACTATCAGGATACTGAATTGGTACGGTGTTGATGGGCTGGACACTAAGATTTATAGGAAACCCACCTACTGTAAGTTCTACTTGTTTTTTTCCAGTTATCACCCTTTTTTTCAAAAAAAAGAGTATAGTAAAGAGCCAACTGATCTGTATGTCCAGACTAATTTCGAATGATTCACATTGTCTAAGAGAGTTTGCGGTGTTGCTGGATATGTTCATGATCATTGGTTATATTGTTGTTAGTAGACTTTTAATAGGGTGCATGCATTCCTTATTTGAATATTAGTTTTGATTGGTTATTTTGGAGGGGTGTGTGTTTTTGAAAGCCTATTTTAAGTGTACTGTGTTAGTAGCTAGCAGTTCTGAAGATGTTGAATTAACAGGTGAAAGCGCTCAACCGTTTAGCTTTTATTTTGTGATATCTTTTAAAGTATCCAAAAACACAAAGGATACATGAATGAAGCACTTCTTGTAACACAATGTCAGTAAAAACAAAAAAGAGGTAGCAAATACAGTGATGGAGCAACTAATAAACTCCTTTTATTAAAACAATAAAATAAAAAGTGAGCGCTTTCGCATCTGCAAGAACACTTCATCAGAATTTAAATAAACTAAGTTGCAGCAGCCCTTATATATGTTAGGTCTCAATTAATCAATGTACAGCAATTAAGCATGAAAATCACTCCAATCTCGATCATCACAGGCAAGGACTGATACATCATCAAAAAATATAAATACATATAAAGTGTAAATGGATCTTATCATGATGTTAAATACATATATAGCAAATGTATATAAAATATATATAAAAAACATAAAAAAAAAATAAAAAACAAACTCAACAATCCTACTTCACTCCTATTAAAATGCAGGGAATCACTGATCTAGTAACTAAAACAACAGCCAGCAGATGGCACTATTGCATCACTAGAAATATATACAAATCTCAATAAGGCAGTATATTCACATAACTGATAATATATAAGAAATACAATGTTGTTGTGTCTTTCAGCTTTTTCCCGGTTAGGGGTCGCCACACCAGAACTCCGGTCCGCTAATGATTGGCAGTAGATTTTTACGTGCTGAGTTGCAGGCCCTGACGCACAACCTTCAATGAAGGTACGCCCATTCACACATGTCTCCTCACAGAAGACGCTCTAGCTGAGAATCGAACAGTTCTGATGAAATCCCTGCTTAAGAGGGAAGAAAGCGCTCAATCAACTGTTTTTAAGGATTTTATAATAAAGGAAACATACTTTGAATTCATATGCAGTAACAGTGCTTTTTTCGAGTGATTTGTGGACTAGTAGCACTGATTGAATTCTTTTTTGCTTATTATGAGAGTCAAACAGGACAACGTCTTACTGTGAGGCGACAACGCTACCGTAGCACCACCACAGCAAGAAATACAATAAGAAATACAATAAAAAAATACAATAACAAGCACAATTTTAAAAGTGTCAGCCTGCATTCTAATTATCCACTGGGTCACTTTCTTTTTTTTTTTTTTTTTTTTTTTTTTTCAAAAATATTTTTATTAGTTTTAAAACTTTTACAAAAAAGAAATGAAAATAAATACAAGATAAGGAACTTGTAAGGTACATCAAACCAAGAAAAAGAAAGTGAAGTACATTCTAAATTAATACAAACAGTTAACAAGTTTTGATTTATAGACAAGCTCCAGGATTCACTAATAATACTCTGTGTAAGACTAGATTAGTCTTACACGGAAACGCCAGTCTAAGAGTAAGACAGCAGCGCGCCATGCATATTAATGAGGGCACGCTGCCTCAACTCTAAGGCTTACACAGAGCATGCACGAGTGCAGGGGGCGTGTCGGACTGCAGAGCAGTCCAAAAATCCACACCCCTGCAAGTCTCTCAGTCCGGAAATGTCAACTTACATGAGCGAGTCCGCTCAAATGTGTACATACCCAACACTAAACTCCCCCACATTCAAAACCCCTGTACAATTATAAAATGTAAAACTTTTATTTTAATTTTTTTTATTATTCCTGATATAGCTGCCCGTATTTGCGCGGGTTTGCCCATTGCTTAGCTACAGTTAGCAGTTTAGACATCGAAGAGGATAATAAGAAACTTATATCAAATTAAGCAAAACAGCAATAGCATAGTGGTAGAGCCTTTGCACAAAGAGAAGGCATTCCTGGTTTGAGTCCCACCACTCCCCTTTCTATTTTCTGTTGGAAATCTGTATATAAAAATAATTCCTGACATTTATCATTTAAATTTTAATAAAAAGCATTGAAATGGCCTATGTAGTAGTGAACAAATTTTATATACATATATATATATATATATATATATATATATATATATATATATATATATAAAAGAAGGTAAAATGGTTATGCATACTGATGGATGCATAAGTAACATATCTTAAGCAACGTGAAGCACTGCTAAGCAAAGTTTACCAGTATTAAGCATATTTAAATGTAATTGCTCATAGCTGACCACTGCGTTAACTAGCGCAATGGTTTTGCGCATAGCTGCGCATCGCGCCAACTAGCGCAAGCTGTTTGTGCGGAGTTGCACTCCATGCTAACTAGTGCAACGTCGGGCAATGACGAGAAACGTACAGCAACGCCGAGCAACATCGGGCAAAGTTGAGCAAAGTCGTTAAAACACAGCCACACCTCCTAGCCGGTCTGGCCAGTAGTAAAATAAAAAGCAATGACAGGCCTTGAACCCAGGATACTGTGCACCATAATCACAATATTGAACCACTAAGCCATGAAAGCTTTTCATAAGCATGCATGTTCAACACACACATACATATCAATGGAAGTTTACCCATTGCTAAGCAGGTATGCCTTCAGCTGAGTTTTTTGAAAACTGGCCAATCACAAATAAGTGTGGGAAATGATGCATATTTAAGCTCCATAGGCGGGAATACTTGCCATAACTGGTTGTAGTTCCCATCTGCAGGCAGCAATGGCCGGTGCTGGAGAGGGCTCTCATTTTCGAGTGCAACGTTGGGGCATTGAGGACTCAAAAGTAATGGTTTGGCTCCTTTGTCCACCATCATGAGGATAGACTCCTATGGGGCCAGTACCAGGGCACCCAATACAAAGCGGAAGCCTGTGACCATCTAGCTCATGAACTCACCAGTGCCACAGGTGTCCCTTGGACTGGTGAGCAGGTCAGACACCACCACACAGACCTGAAGAGACGCAAGGCAGATCAACTGGACCAGTGGATCCAGGAGGCCTGTGGGAATGGCAAATGCCCTACTACTGAGTAAGTAGCCATGGAATTAAGTATGTAAGAATTGTTATTCTAGTGTATACTATGGATAGGTATGTCTCAATATCACTTCATTTACTTCACAGCTGCAGGTGTCCGTGCTGCGAATCAGCAAGCCTATGCAGACAGGCTGCTAAGGCTGTGCCACCAGGCAGGTTAGTAATTATTCTGCTTGTACTGTTATGTAAAATAAATGAGAGAGCCTGAAAAAAGTGTTTTAACACAATAAATAAAGATATAATAATTCTCTAATAATTATTCTGCATGTACTGTTATATAAAATAAATGAAAGAGCCTCTAGAAAAGTGTTTTAAGTCTTTAATAAAGGTATAATTCCTGGAGTGTGTCTCTGTCATTTTCTTTGATATGTTGTTGTACTCTTGCATTATAGAAATAGTACTGTTGTATTAAGCGCTGTTAACACACAGTTGGGTAGGCCCATATAAAGTGGATGAAGGGAGTGCCAGTAGCTTTTAAGCATATTTACAGTCCTCAACTGTTGGTTCATGCCCAGCATGTACAGGTTAATCTGGCACATGAGTAGCTTGGTATTGTGTTCCCCAGAAATGTCATTGTGCTGGCAGAAATGTAGGGAGCTGTTAACATATATCTGATAATTTCACCTAAACATATCTAGATAAGTATAGGAAAGTAGAGCTGTCAGTGTACCATCTCAGCAGTAGTGTGTCTGAGCAACTCACAAAATATGTAGCAGTAATATCTGCATCCCGGACAGTTTGTATGTCAGATACAGCCCATGTATATAAAGATCTAGCAAAACCCATTTCACGATATAAGGACAATTGGGTAGTGTAGTAATACATGTAGGGGACATATAACTGCAGTTAATAGGAATGTAGTGTAAACTAGAAGGATTGTTAATGGAGCTATCATTTTCCACCCTACTGTATGTGCATAAAAAATGCAATTCCACACCTCAATCGGTATGTCTAATCTCAAAACATTTGTTGGGACATATGTCCTATTGGTTTATAAATATCTGCATTTATTTCAATGCATGTGCCCTGTTCAAATACCACAATATTGGTGGCCTGTTGCCATCAATTAAACCTGCATGCTGTTGCAATGTCCACTGTTGTTCCATATATGCATGTGTCATGCTTGCTGTTCAACTGTTGGAACTCTGGTGTATTGGGTTAATGGGAATACTTATGCATGCTGTTATAACTAATTGGGAATGCTGTTGACTGTTACTAACCCATGTTTTCATTAAATCCTCCTAAACATAGAACATATGGGAAGGCCGGTCCCAGCGGACCCATCTGTCTCACCTCAGCTGGCGATGGCACCTGGCACCAGCAAGTCTGGTGCCCAGCCTGGGACCTCCTCCTCCTCCGTTGGCCCTGTGCCACCTTTGGGTGGAAGTGCTGCAGGGGATGGTGCTCATCCCCCTCGTACAAGCGTGAGCGGAGCAGGGCCACCTATCACCCTCCGAACGGTCCGGGCTGTGGTGCATAGGGAGATCGAGCGTTCTGTTGCTGATCCTCTATGCCAGCTTGAGGCATGAGTGGCGTGACTCACAGGTGAGCCTGCCCCTCCTATGCAGCCCCCAGCACAGCCACCCTCTGGGCTGTGAAGGTGCAGTGGTGACTGCCCATGGGTGGGGATCTCAGTTCCACTGTTGCCATCTGTGGGCTCATGGGCTTGCGATTTCCAAACATCCTTCCCTGTCAATGGTGTTCACCCACCACTTGTGTCATATTCCGCCCCTGTATGCATCTAGTTTGTCTTGTCTGTTTACCTCCCCAAATATACCTACTTCCCCTACCCCACATTCCACTCTCACCTGAAAAAAAAAGGGCAAGCTGCTCCCAAAAAAAAAAATTATGCCCCAGACATAGCTGCCCATTTTGCACACATGTTCGCTGGACACATAAACTGATATTTATTTGGCAGTACAATATACTTTGTTGTCCTCACCCCTCTCACAGGGGTTGAAGGTTTCATATCTCCCTCCAAATTTATTACATATGCACAGCTGTTGCTGGTAAAGAAATGGGCAGCTATGGACCTTGCCTACACCCATCCTGCACATCCCGAGCTGGTTTCCCTACTGTCTTTCCCTCTTTGTGCCCCTTTTTCACCACTTTCCTATCTCCCCATTTTCTTTTCTTTCAAAGAAATGAGCGCGGGGGTTAGCGAGAGTAAGCACTATTAAGCAGTAGTTAGCGGGTTTGCACGAGTGTGCACTTGTGTGCAGTTAGCTAAGCATTGCTAAGCAACACGCAAACCTGCGCAAACCCACTTACAACTGCTTAAAAGTGCCTTAGTCACTCTGTATGTCAGGGCCCTTGTTCTGCTCAGCAGCAAAATAAAACACCTTTATCAGTCTCGAACCCCGGACCTTGTACACACTAAACTGCATGAAGTACCACTAAACCACGGTAGACATACAACAAGTTGGTGCTGAAATAAATATATCATGCATCAGAAGGAGTGAATGTAAAGGAAAAATAGGAATGTCATAACACAAATCTTGTTCTGTGGATCTTTACCAGCAGTTGTGGAATTGCATTACATGACTGTGATAAGAGAACCAGCCATTCTAGCAGGAAATAATGTTACAGCAGCACTTTACAACCCCCACACAGTATCATAGCAGGACAAACACTGGCATATCTGATTAGGGCAGAGGCCATACTTCCCAACTGTGATTAATTTCCAGGGATGTCCCTGATTTTGAAACAAATTTTAGCTGTGTCCCTCTGAATCCCTCTGAAATGTACTGACATTAGCAGAAAGATGGGGAATTACACTTAATGAATAATGACAATAAGTAAGAGTTAGATACTGCTTGTACTTCAGAAAAGGTGCATTAATCCATATGCTCTGGTTCTCTCAAAGTCTCAACTTAATGTCTCTAATATTTTAAAGGTGTACCTCACTTTTACCTACTTTTCCCTGAGTCTGTTCAAATATGTACCTGAGTGTTTGAGAGGCCTAGCAGGGGCAGAAACACACAGGCATATCAGCTTTTCTGCTGTTACACACTGTGCAAATAGCTTTGGAAGGAGTTCCAGAAGCATACCATTAGGTAGGAGTACAACACTGAAATACCAAAGGATTTAGCCATGTACTGGTAGCAACCAACTGTGACAATGCCATTGTTCCAGTGCTGAAAAGACCAGTGTGGTGCACAGACAAAGAATAACAGGCTAACCTCTGGCTACCATCTGGATAGGTCCACAGTTGGGAGCTACGCAGACAGACTACTTGCCTTGATAAACTAACAGGTACACAGCAACCCTTTAAGTCCAGCAAGATAAAATTCACACAATAATACATAATGCTCTCTGTACTTCTGCACCCCTACCCAAATGTACAATATACCTGTGTGTTCAGGGTCTACTAAGGGACATATTGCAACTGTTTGTGAAGGATGGACATATATATGTTGGTGAAGGTTGTTATGTGTATATTTGTATGTAGGTTTTAGTATGTGACAAACAAGACAGTATACAGTGCTGGTATATGACATGTGGTGGTTAACACTGTGTGTGTTTTGTTCAGTTTGCAATGTTGCAGCCAGTGAGGCCTGCTAAATCTACCTGGGCTGAGAACACTTTCAATGTATTTCTCACAAGACTGTGCAATATTATTGCATTACTGTATACCTCACACCCTTTGTCTAATTGATATTCCCACTATAAAAGTGTGTATATGTATGTATGTATATATATATATATATATATATATATATATATATATATATATATATATATATATATATATATATATATATATATATATATATATATATATGTATATATAGAGAGAGTCATATATAGTCAAACACACCCACATCTACTTGTTGCAATAGATTCTATGTAAAGTTGACTGAGTGTGATGGTCAATGTGTTGGTGAATATGTCAAAGATGTGTATTTGTGGGATAGCTTAGTGGGAAACTGTTTCTGTCATGGTATTATGTGTCCTTGCTTTGATCCCAGCAAAAGCTGTGTATGCTGTTGCTAGGCAGATAAAGCACTATGGCATACAGTCTGATGTAGTCCCTTGGTGTTAACTGGGGTGTGTCATTGGTGTCTAAAGCACTACATGTATGCTTATTGATTGGTACTGATGTTGAATCCAAATCCTGTATGAACTGTAGTATTACTTGAAGCTGTAAGCCTAGACAGCAAAGTATGGTGTATGTCCACATTGCTTGGAACCACTGTTTTGCGTGGTCCCTGTAGTCCTCACAGATTACATTCCTCAGGCTTAATGTTTTGTAAGTACTGACACACAGTACTGTATGGTACGCACGTAAAGCTTATCTGGGTTGCCATACCTTTGTGTCTTGTAATTATGTCTGATGTGTGTGTGGGTATGCCTGTAACATGTCCTCTGTCATATGTGTGTTACAATATATAACTACGTATCTAGCAACATTTATAGTTTACTACAGCAGTATGCCACCTATATTCACAACTGTGCACATATTTTGGCCACGGGTTTGCCATCAACAAGTTGTGTGGTATAATGGTAATACTGTAACTGGACTTTACAAACATTGCGATGGATGACATATTTCCTTATGCATTCACTTGATCTATACCTTCTGTTGCTAGGTGGTGCATTGTGTCACATACAGTGTGCCATGTACTGTTGTATAGTCTTATATAGTGATTTTATTTTGTTGCTGTGCAGAACATGGTTTATTATATAGAGCGTGCCAGGCACTTTCAAGCAGTTGTGGGGTGAGCATTGATAAGTGGTATTGAAAGTGTTTAATCTCAACCAGCTAATAGGTTGCAATATATGGCAGTTCAGTGATATCTGTACTTTATAATGTTAAATGTGCCATATGACTTGCTCAGACATATTTTTCTTTGTCTTCCAGGGATCATGGCCCACCATCGTAATCCTAGCTACAGTAGTGCTGAGAATGACATTATTACCAGCTCTCTGATTCAGCACTACAGCCTACTATTCTTGAAAACCAGCCAAGACCAGCATGAGCATACAAGAGCGGCAAGATGTTGGCCGGAGGGTAAATGACATAGGCATGCATAACCGGACATATGAGCAGGTACGCCATCACTGCAGTGATTTACTTAGACATGTCCAGCAATTTAGGGTTTTGCAAACATTAAAAGAAAATATAAGAATGGGTGACAGGAATAATTATCTACATAGATTAGAATTAGAGTGGATTCTCAGAACAGGAGCACACAGGGAACCAGGTATTAATAATTATTTATCACTAAAACCAATTTTGAAATAAAAATGTCATTTTAATTAGTAGTGTAACATACTTGTGTCATGAAATACTTTGATTATTGAGTAATACTTGGAGAATGAAGATTATATGAAGTATTAAATAAACAATAATCATTATATAAAATTTTCTATTTACTAATTGCATGTATATTTAATATATTGAGATAATAATTAATTTAATTCTTATTTGATTTAACAGAGCACTAGCAACTTTAATGTCATATATATATGTAGAATTTGATTTTAATTATAATACATCAAGAGGAGTCTAGATTTAAAAGCATATCAAAAAGCACTAATTTAGTACTACTTTAATAGTTACAAAACAAACTGATATCCCTATGATGTCTTTTACATATTGATAGGCACATTTTGTATAATCTAATATGCATTTATTATATTAGTAATAATGTATTTACAACTGTTTTTTGAAGTAAATTTACACTTTATAACACATGAAAAATTTTTAATATCTAATACTTGAGTTAATTAAGCAAATAGACTCAAACATCAATTTTAATGTGTTCAATTATGATGTTTATTATTATTTTTTTGGTGCATATTTACAATATAAATAGTCATAGGAATAGCTTTATAAGGCCATTGATTAAATAAGTGAAGTTTTGAATGTATAATTGATTGGCTATTTATTAACTTTGTGTATAGTTTCATGTTATACAGATATATTTATAACTAGAGGAGAGATTAATACAGAATGAACTTCTAGTATTTTTAGATAGTATTTATAACATCTACCTAGGAATTCAAGAAATACTTACACCATGAACATATATTTTTATTTTTACCTTACCTTTTATAATTAATAATTCATAGAATCACATCTTATATTAAGCTTTACACACATTAAAGTTTTATACATGGAACAATATAGTGAATATGGTTTTTCTTAAAAAAAACTTGTAGTTTCTATATATTACATTTTTTAATTTTACATTGTATTTAATACAAGCATCAAGATAGTACTGACGCTTGAAGCAATAGAATATAAACAATTAATGACTAGAAATAAATGTGTAAATAAATATTAAATTCTTCGTTTAAGCCACAATGCATAAAGAATGACAAGTAACCTTTCTGGTATCTTGAAAAACTGCTTCTAGAGAGTATCACTTATTGTGTTGAATTGTATATGAGAAGGAATATAAACATATACTCTCAATGTTCATTAATTCTATTATGCATAGTATAAAATGTTAGCGAAACGCAAATCAAGAAGTTAGAAACAGCGATAAATTATTTACTATCCAAGCGTTATATGATTCCAGATAATGATGCATAACGAAAGTTAAAATTGTAGATAGGATTTTAGACTCAGTGCATATTTATTTAAATATATATATTTTTTATATGCTTATGGATTCATAGATTAATTGATTCATTATACTGTTATATACATGTATTACGAGAGCTCTTTTATAAATATAATATGAGCATAAACTTGAAACAAGATATGTGAAGCGTATGAAAACGAACTATGAATAAATGAAAGGAAAACTATGCATAATATATATTAAAATTTTATAGAGTGGAACAAACTTTTAATGCATTTAGGAATACAAGTTAGAATATGAATTGTGATTGCTTAGATTTTGCTAGGACTCTGAAATAAATTGACATTATATTTGCATAGCAGAATGGAGCTATATCTTTAAAGTCCTGATTGACTGAATATGTAACAAGCTCTTAATTGATATAATTAAGAATTACTTAAACTGTATAAAAAGGTCTCAGTGACTTGTGTTAGTAGATCTGATGAAGCGTGCGTTTAAGCACGTGAAAACGCTTATCTTCTGCAGTTTTTATGGAATAAAAGAATTTTATTGAATATCTTGGACTTCTCGTGGTGTATCCTGACTACTGTTCTAGTTACTTGACATGTCCAGCAATGTGCTTCTGTTGTCCGTAGACAACAGCTTGCAACAGGTGGTGGGGTTAACATCCATCCCCCCTCACCAGAGTGAGGAGCTAATCCTGAGCCTGGTGGCACCTGCCCAACAACAACAACAACAGCAGATATTTACCTTGATGGAGGTTGGAGCCACCCAGCAAGAACACATGGAGCATGCAGGTAACATGGCATATCTGTAGACTACTGTTACCTCTATTGGTAGATCATGCATATGTGAGATGTGTACTGTGTAGTTAGAAGATGTGGAGCCTGTTGTTGTGCAATACTGATCATTTGGAACATAATCTGTAGGCCTGTGAATGTAAACTGTTGTACTACTGTAAGATTGCAAACCCACAGTAGCAATGCCACAGTTGTCACCACTGACAAACTGTCTCATATCCATGTAGGTTCCTCTGGTGTGACAGCAAGGCAGCGGACACATGCTGGTGAGTGTGTTCTACATTTATTATTGCAAATAAAAAGTGCATGTCATAGTTAAGGTGTAGGCCATGTACACATGTAACACACCTGTGCATGTTTGCTGTGAGACTACGCACATCTCAGTAATGTGATTAGCTGCCTCAAACACATGCAATACACAGACCATCTCAAACAAATGTGGCTACACTGTAGTGACCATTGGATAGGCAGAGTCGATATGCATGCACACAACATACACAACTAAGTCATACACAGAACATGTTAACATGCTACACATGAAGTATTCACAAACCCTCTGTAAAGTCACACTCCAGTATCCCAAATGTCATCCACACAGCACACATAATATACCTGAGGGGTAGAGGCCTATCATGGGGCAGTGAACCACTCTGCAACACACAACACATTCATGTTAGGCAATGCTCCTTATTGGCCTCCTTACAAACCATGTAACAACTGTCAATGAAATGGTGAATGTAGCCATGGTAGTCAGTTCTGGTACAGCATGATAGGTGCTGGCTTGGGACACATTTGTAGCCTTGAGTGACCACATGATGCTTCATGATGATGGCTTATGGTACTACACCCCATCCAGTTATTGTAACCACAGTACTACACATAGCTTTCATTGCTATACACCTCAATGCTGTGTGTGTGCAAACATATGCACCTATAAACAATATGCATACCAATCACAATTTGCACAACTGACACATATATGTCTCGTAATGCTATTGAGGGGCTAGATCATATGACACACATTGGGTAAGTGTGATGTTTAAATATGCAGTTGTGTTTTAGCATGCCATGTCATGGATGACACTGGCATGTCCACAATATGATCTACACTCACCATAACTACTGTACATTGGCTATGTGGACCAATGGTATTCCATCAGTTATACATGCACCACTGATCTTGTGTGTATACATATCATGCATGAGCTAAAACTGTGTCCACAATTATTTGCTAAAGACACAGAGGCTGTAATCAGAATTGGATATCTATGTGACACACAGATACAGACACAGATGCTCTAATCAGAATTGGATATCTATGTGACACACAGATACACATCCAGCCATGGTATGTATACCTGTGAGTGATGGTGCACAGTACATTAAAGAGTTTTTAATACTTGCACAGCAATGTTGTGTCCATGTATACATTGCGTTCCAGAGGGAGACCAATCACCGAACAACAAAACACATGCATCAAAGCCATGTATACTGTTAGTAACAAGGACTGTCTACACTCGCACTGCATGCTGTTGAGCAACACATGTCCTGCATGCTGACATGTGTGATATGACTGTTTGGCTTGTGATACTGTACCCCACTATCAACTGCTGTTGAGTATGTTCTGAGATTGCTGGTGGTGTGTGTGTGTGTGTGTGTGTGTGTGTGTGTGTGTGTGTGTGTGTGTGTGTGTGTGTGTGTGTCTGCTTTAGTGAGGAGTGTATTTGTGTGCATGTGTGCATGTGTTCATGTGTTCTGACATCATGTACAGGTCTTAAAGTGTGTTTCCTGTTTTACTCTCACAGGTGCTTAGGTTGGGCTGGTTCAGTGTAGCAGGGAACCTGATGTCACTGACACAAATAGTGATAATGAGGATAGGTGTGTTGAGGCACAGGCATGTTTGTCAGGGTCTGTTGTTGGGCCACCAATTGACAGTAGACAAGTCTCCACCCCATCCATGCACACAGTCATACTGCCTGTACATCCATCATCACCAATGCCCTTAGCAGAGGGACAGTGTACGGTCAGCAATGGCCAGGACAGTGTGGTATCTATGGCACATGCATCAGGACAGAGCAGCCATAGCCAGATGTCTGGAATGGTACCACATAGGCAGATGTCCAGGGGTTCTCTTCAGAGAACTGCTGGTCATCATGCCCCTGGCAGACATGCCACAACTCTTACAACCACACGTATGTTCCAGGATGTCATGGAGGCACAGGCACGTATGGAGCGGTACACCAGACAGGGACTAAGGGCACAGAGGGCTCATAACACCTCTTTAAATGACAGTATCCATGACCTAGCAGGTGCCATCCGTAATTACACTGAGGTCATTGATAGACGTTGGGGTGAGACATTAGATGTTCTCCACAATGTCATGTCCATGTGTCAGGACAGTGCGGGACAGTTGAGACGTCAACATGGATGTATGCCAGCAATATCATCAGCTGGCAGTCACCGTGGAAGTCCATCAAGTCATAGCCGCTCTGGTAGTGCCAGTACCAGCCCCAACAATGTTGGGGGTGGGCTGTCCATAGACCATCCTAGAGGACCATGTGCACGTGGCTCTGGCTGTCCCAGCAGGGACCTGGATCCAGTGTACATATGTCAACCTCTGAGGATAGTACCCAGTCTGTATTAGTACCTGATATTGTTTGTAGCACCCCTGCCAGGCACAGGTCCCATATCCATGGCCATAGATGGTGATCTGTAAAGCTTGCCAGGTACAGTCTGTAGCTGTCCCACAAATCCCCGTATATGGCAGCCACATGGTGGAACTGTGCGCATGTAGACACACACACACATAAACCAGACACCTAGGGCAAACACATACCTGCACACATTACATCCACATTGGCCCATAACAGTACTCTTGGCCCTCACACACACACTCACTACACATGTCAAGTGTATGGCTCAATGTAGGCCTCTGGCAAACCAACAACACACCCTGTGCATATGATGAAACCTGTGCCACCTCCTGTCATCTGTAACATTGATGCAGGAACAGGCTAACATGGTGCTGATGCACAGGGTGACTTTATAACAGAATAGTAATGTTAGCATGCTGTCAGCAGTAAAGTGTAATGATATCCTTGAAGGTGTAGCTGAGCAGGCATGATGCATTAAAGCTATAATTATCAATGTAATATTGTTTACACCAGTGTTTATTCCAATTGTGTATTGTCTGCCCATGTGCCACTTGGCTGATGTGTGTAGTTTTGTCAGCATGTGTTAGAGAGTGGACAGTAAGTGTGGGATGTGTGCAGCACAGATTTGCAGGTGTACATTTGTGAACATGGTTGAGGTGCACTGTCTGCATGTACGTGCATATTGGACACATGGGCAGGGTGACATGCCCTGTATTATACTCCATAGTTTCTATTGGTGGCCAGTATACATTGTACTACACACATTTTGGAACTTGAGTACATGTGTGTGTATGACACGGTTTGACACTGTGCTGTGGGTGATACTGTTACTATCTGTCATTGGTTTGCATTCTGGTAGTATACATAACCTCAACAGCCTGACCAAAAACAATTGTTAGATGATGTCTTGACAACTGACACACAGATGTAGGACACACAGTAACATTTGCAGCCTTCAAGTACTATTCTATGCCAGTAACCAGTGGTATTCACCTGCACTCAGTCCTGGGACCACTCCTGTTTGGCATATAGCTTTCTTAGGTACAAGCAAACACAGTAGGGATATGTCTGGCCACGTTTGGCAATGCATACTGTGGGCTATAATGCATTCTGCAGATGACACACACATCCTCCAAAAGGGTATCATACAAACAGATCCCTGGTGTCAAACCCATGCTGTAAAGCTATAAGCCAAATAAAGCATAGTCATCCACTTTTACAAAACATAGTATCCCCAGAGTACCACATAGGTAGTAGCCCCCAAAATGTTGAACAGTTACCGATGTATACATAGAGCCATGTGTTACGTCATCTCTCCTTTGATAATCACATTTTCAAAGGGTTTTGGAAATCCCTCTGTGAATCACATAAGCAATAAGGGGTCTATATGCATATCCACAAAGGTTATTGTACACCTATAATAAATAGCCATCTTTGACAGACTTTTCTGCTTTTGAACAGGTTTCAAATATACCTCAGGCATAAACCCTCACTCGCACTATTCAATAGAAACCGTAATGAGTGTATGTGAAATGGATAACATAGGCCAGGGATCACTGCAGTGGCTAGGCTTGCCACAAGCATACAGATGAGACCTAAGGTCTGGAAAGTGGCAGCACACTCTGACAAAGATAAAAGATGTGTTCATGGAGAAAGCAGGGTTCCCACATATGAAATAATTGTGGTCACATGTATGTATATATATTTGCCACACAGCTACCTGACATGTGTAATGCACATATTGTTGTCATTGTGATATGTCATACAGTAGTAAAAGCAAAACCCACATCACATTGAACAACAGTGTCACACACGTGGAGCACACACACACACACACACACACACACACACACACAAAGTCATCAAGTGCAGGATTCAAACCCCTACCTAACTACTTTATGATACTAGAGCAATACGCATTAACACGATGAACTATACACATTACTGGGAGCTCTCCATTCCACAGGTATATGTGTAGGATGGTGACATCATCAGGCTTGACAAAGATGAGCATACCACTTTTAAGGTTTTTCAGTAGTCTTCAAAAAGGTTGCTCCTCTCCAAGGAGACACACACTCTCATACAGTTGGCAAGTGCAGGATTCAAACTCCTACCTACTTTATGATACTAGAGGAGTACGCATTAACATGACATGCTATACACATTACTGGGAGTTCTCCATTCCACAGGTATATTTGTAGGATGGTGACATCATCAGACTTGACAAAGATGAGTATACCACTTTTAAGGTGTTTCAGTAGTCTTCAAAAAGGTTGCTCCTCTCCAAGGAGACACATACACACACACACACACACACACACACACTCTCATACAGTTGACAAGTGCAGGATTCAAACCCCTACCTAACTACTTTATGATACTAGAGGAGTATGTATTAACACAACACGCTATACACATTACTGGGAGTTCTCCTTTCCACAGGTATATTTGTAGGATGGTGACATCATCAGACTAGACAAAGTGGGTTACATTAGGTGGGCTACATAGAAGGAATTTCTTAACACTTTGGCAATGTAATCATCAAAGGAGAGTTTACTATCTACCTGGGTCCCCAAGTCCATAATTACATTCTCCGTACATACTGGATTACTACCTATGTGGTAATTTGTGTGCACTTTGTTTTATTAAAAGGGGATGACTATGCATTTTTTGGTATTCTGCTTGAGGGCATTGTTTTGAAACCAGGTATCTGTCTCTGTAAGACCCTTCTGGAGGATGTCTGCGTCAGCCGTAGAGTCAATTATGGACCACAGTTAGCAGTCATCTGCAAACTTGTTAAGCCATACTCCTTCCATGCTTGCCTGTACCTCTGTGCAGTATCTACTGAACAGGTGTGGTCCCAGGACCAAGACTTGTGGGATGCCATTTGTGACTGGTTTACAGTCGGACATGGCACCCGCAACTCTGAACATGTGTGTTTGATCTGTGAGCCAGTTGGCTACCCATCCTGTGACATGGGTGTTAATGTTCAAGCCGGTAAGCTTGTCCATGATGCCAGAGTGGGGAATGGTGTCAAAGGCCTTAGTGAGGGCCAGGTGGGCTGTGTGAACTACTTTCACCTCCATCTGTGTCCTTGGTAACTGTATCAAAGAAGTCAGCTAGGTTTAGGAGGCAGGATCTGCCTTTAACAAAGCCAAGTTGGGTAGAGTCCAGTGTCTGGAGGTTCCCAATGTCTCTGCTTATGGGTTCCATGATAATTTGCTCCATAGTTTTGCAGACCAGGCTGAATAGGCCTATAGGGCAATAGTTTCCAGGTTCTGTTGTGGCACCACCTTTGTGGAGTTGGATGACTGTTGCTGTATACCATTCTTTGGGTACATAGCCTGTGGTAAGATTGAGTCTGGACAGTGAACGTAGGTGAGGGTGTAGTTCCTTTTGGGGCTGGTGTAAGACGCAGCCTGGGACACCATCCAGTTCCACTGATGTTGTGTTCTTAGCTTTGGAGAAGGCTGTTTTTACCTGCATGTCCATGAAGTCTGGGGCTCTGCATTCTTCTGGGATGGACACAGACCCTTTTGGGGGTGATGGAGGGGGTTTGCACTGAACTTGTCCACCAGGATGTGGGCAATATCAGTTGGTTCGGTGTATTTTTTTTGCCATTTTGCAGTAGCTGACAGCATATTTGAGAGTTGCCACCTAAATGTTTGGTATAGCTAACAAAGGCTTTGTGGTTGTTATTCTTACATTCCTTGGCAATTTGTCTTTGGAAACTGTCCTTGGATTATTTTATGAGCGATCATTGTTTCTTCCTAATAATGATCAGTGATGCCTTTCCTTTAGTGAAGTTGGCTCTATCATGTGTTCGTTTCCTCCTTCTGTTGTATAGCTTATTTATGGGCAACGACCACCAGACTGGTTTCTTATTTTTGGAGGAGTGCATCTTGGTTTTATTTGGGATGTCTCAATCCATGCATCCCTGTAGATGCTCATAGAATGCACTTGTAAATGATTCTGCAGATTGTATATCATTATCCTATAGCAAGGGGGCTTTGGAACTATCCACTTTGGTCTTGAGAAGTGTGCAGTTTGCTTTTGAAAATTTCTTCACAGTGGTTTCCTTGACTGGGGGGGATGTGGATGTCCAGTGTGATTACTTTATGATCTGATATTACCAGCGAGGGGTTTATCTCTGTTGTGGAACACTGGTACCCCATGTTGGTGATGATCAGGTCCAGTATGTTGTCACCTCTAGTGGGCATGGTGACCAGCTGTTCCAGGGCATGTGAGTTTTTAAACTCTAGGAAGCATTAGGCAAAGGACGTTGCACACGAGTAATTCTCCCAGTCAATGTTTGGGTAGTTGTAATCTCCTCAAATAATGGTGTTTGGTAGGACCTTTATATTTTCCACTGTTCTCAGGAATACTGAGTGAGGTTCCTGAGACAAGGTAGGTGATCTGTAGCAGGCTACAATCTGATAAGCAGCTTTGCCCAATGTTAGTTGCACTTGCATGGTCTTTAAGGCCTCATGCTGTGCCACTAAACTGAAGGTGTGGGTATCCATAAGGTAAATGGATACACCCCTTCCTTTTGTATTTCACTCTGGGTTTTGAGGCCGAAGATCAGAGGGCTCGTGAGTGTTTTACGTGGAGCATGTCCAACAGCTCTGTGTTTGACATAGCTTTGTATGTTAGGCAGAGATCACCTCTGAGTAGGTGATATGCGAGAGAGTACAACTGGAGCATTTTGAGACAGTCTGTGCATGGCATGTATTTCAGGTCACTAATGCTCTTTGTGAGGTATTTCTGCAGGCTTTCCAGTTGTTGTAGATGTCTTGTGATGTAAATAGCAAAAGGGGCATTGTACTCTATTATGGATCTAGTGAGTGATGAGAAGAGGGGAACAATGTCCTCTTCTATTCTGCATGAGACACCTTTTGTGATGAGGTGTGCCATGTAGAAGGATTTCCTGACTACTGTGGGGATGTGATTATCACAGGTGTGTCCACTGTCCACCTGTGACCCAAGGTCTCTTATCACACTTTCAGTGTTAAGTATACTACTGCCTATGTTGTAGTTCATGGTTACAGAATTTTTACCAAAGGGGATGACAATGCACTTTTTGGCATTGAGCTTGAGGCCATGGATTTGACACCAGGCATCTGTCTCAGTGAGGCCCTTTTTGTAGGATGTCCACATCTTTAGTAGTTTCAATTATGGCTCATAGTTTGCAGTCATCTGGAAACTTCATTAGCCACAGACCTTCCATGTTAAAGTTTACTTCAGGGAAGTAGATACCAAACAGGACAGGACCCAGGACTGAACCCTGTGGTACTGCACTTGTCACTGGTCCAAAGTCGTACTTGGAGTCTGCTACTTTCACAGTGTGTGTTCTGTCAGTGAGCCAGTTGGCAACCCATCTTGTGACATAGCAATTTATACCTAGTTTAGTGGGTTTATCTATAGTTCCAGAGTGGGGGATGGTGTTGAAAGCCATGGCAAGATCTACATAGGCTGTGTGAACCACCTTACCCTTGTCTACAGTTCTGGTGACTGCTTCAATGACGTCTATCAAGTTTAGGAGACATGATCTGCATTTTACAAACCCAACATGGTTGTGGTCCAGAGTTTGCAGATTACCAATGTCTTTTTTATAAGTTATATGATGATACATTCCATGGCCTTGCAGAGCAGGCTCATCAGGCTAATGGGGCACTAGTTACTGGGGTCCATGGTGTCTCCACCCTTGCGTAGTGGGATAACCGTCGCTGTGTGCCATTCAGCAGGCACAAAGCCTGAGGTGAGGCTATGACTGAACATGGTACGTCGGTGTGGTGCCTGTTCGTTCTGTAGTTTGTGTAGAACACAGCCTGGGAAGTTATCTGGTCCCATGGATGCTGTGTTCCTGGCTTTAGAGAGTGTTTTCTACCTGTGCAGCCATGATGACAGCAACTTTGCAGTCTTCTATTATAGAGATGTGCTCTTTCATAGGTGAGAGGAGGGTAAAGTTAGCACTGATCCTATCTGCCAGGATGTTGGCAATATCAGTTGGGTCTGTATATTTAGTGCCATTGTGCTGTAACTCAGAGCAGATCTGAGTGTTGCCATTGAGATTCTTGACATAGCTATAGAATGCTTTGTGGTTGTCTTTAGAATCAGTGTCGATTTTGTTTTCATAACTAGCTTTGGAGGATTTTATCAGGGATCACAGCTTCTTACTGATGTTGACCATGGAGCTCCTCCACTCATGGGATTTTACCCTCTTTTGCAACATTTTCTTCCATCTGTTGTGCAGATTGTTTATGTCAGGGGAACACCAGAATGGCTTCCTTTTCTTGGAGGATAGCGTCTTGGTTCGGTTTGGGATAGCACAATGCATGCAGTCATGTAAGTGCTTATAAAGTGCAATTGGGAAGGATTCAGTAGTCGTAACTGTATTGCCCATCTGCATGGGTGTCCTGCAGTTCAGCACTTCTGTCTTAAGAAGCATGAAGTTGGCTTTGGAGACATTTTTTAACATGGTTTCCTTAACGGGGGTGTGGGTCCAGAATGTGGATATGTAGGGTAATTAGCTTATGGTCAGATGAGACCAATGAGGCGTTGACTTCAGGTGTGGAACACCGGTCAAGCAGGACAAACTAAACCCCATAACCAACACAAATAACCACAAAGTGGGCTAAATGCTACTCGTTGCCAGAAGTCTCAGCCTCCAGATGCACACACTCGAGGCAACCTATGAACCCCACCATTAATTGGGAAAACTACTCATGTACCAACTCTTGTGCTCAACGTTTTCTGGAATTCATAAATTCCAATGCCATGGATCAACTTATCCACATTCCCACCAGAGCAAGCAATATCCTAGACCTGGTTATTACCAACATGGGCAACCGGTGCGCCACACCAGAGGTCAATTCCTCGTTGGTCAGATCCAACCATAAGCTAATCACCCTAGATATCCACATCCCTCCCCCACCCCCCATTAGGGAAACCACAGTAAAAAATTTCTCCAAAGCCAACTTCACGCTTCTTAAGACAGAAGTGGCAAACATCACGACACCCCATGCTGATAGACAATAGAGGTATGACTGCTGAATCCTACACAAATGCACTTTATAAGCACTTACATGAGTGCATGGATCGTGCAATCCCTAACAGAACCAAGATGCTATCCTCCAAAAAAAGGAAGCCAATCTGGTGGTCCCCTGCCATAAACAAACTCTACAACAGAAGAAAGAAATTGTTGCAAAAAAGAGTAAAATCCCATGATTGGAGAAACTCCCTGGTCAGCCTCAGTAAGAAGCTGAGATCCCTCATAAAATCCTCCAAACTAGTTATGAAAACAAAATTGCCACTGACTCTAAAGACAACCACAAAGCATTCTATAGCTATGTCAAGAATCTCAATGGCAACACTCAGATCTGCTCTGAGTTACAGCACAATGGCACCAAATATACAGAACCAACGGATATTGCCAACATCCTGGCAGATAGGTTCAGTGCTAACTTTACCCCTCTGTCATCCCCTAAAGGGCCCATCTCTATACCAGAAGAATACAAAGTTCCTGTAATCACGGCTGCACAGGTAAAAAACACACTATCCAAAGCCAAGAATACAGCATCCATGGGACCTGACGACATCCCAGGCTGTGTTTTACATGAACTACAGAATGAACTGGCACCCCACCTAAGTACCATGTTCAGTCATAGCCTTACCTCAGGCTATGTGCCCACTGAATGGCGCACAGCGACAGTTATCCCACTCCACAAAGGGGGAGCCACCACAGACCCCGGAAACTACCGCCCCATTAGCCTAACGACCCTGGTCTGCAAGGCTATGGGGCGTATCATCATGGAACATATAAGCAATGACACTGGTAATCTCCAAACTCAGGACCCCACCCAGTTCGGGTTTGTAAAAGGCAGATCATGTCTTCTAAACCTGATAGACTTCTTTGAAGCAGTCACCAAAGCCATAGATGAGGGTAAGGTGGTTCACACAGCCTATCTAGATCTCACCAAGGCTTTTGACACCATCCCCCACTCTGGAATTATAGATAAACTCACTAAACTAGGTATAAATCCCTATGTCACAAGGTGGGTTGCCAACTGGCTTACTGACAGAACCCACACTGTGAAAGTAGCAGACTCCAAATCCAGCTTCAGACCAGTGACAAGTGGAGTACCACAGGGTTCAGTTCTGGGTCCTCTCCTGTTTGGTATCTACTTCTCTGAAGTACAGGCCGACACAGAAGGTCTTTAGCTAATGAAGTTCGCAGATGACTGCAAACTAGGAGCCATAATCAAAACTCCAAAAGATGTGGATATCCTACAAAAGGGCCTTGCTGAGACAGATGCCTGGTGTCAAAGCCATGGCCTCAAGTTCAATGCCAAAAAGTGCATTGTCATTCCTTTTGGTAAAAACTCAGTACCCATGAACTACCACATAGGTGGTAGTCTACTTAACACCGAAAGTGTGATAAGAGACCTTGGGACACAGGTGGACAGTAGTCTCTCCTTTGATAAGCACATCGCCACAGTAGTCAGGAAATCCTTCTATGTGGCACACCTCATCACAAAAGATTTCTCATCCAGGAAAAAAGAGGTCATTGTTCCCCTCTACTCATCACTCATTAGACCCATTATAGAGTACAATGCCCCTTTTGGTATGTACCTCACAAGACATCTACAACAACTGGAAAGGCCACATAAATACCTCACAAAGAGGATTACCAGCCTCAAAGAGATGCCCTATGCAGACCGTCTCAAAAAACTGCAGCTTTACTCCGTTGCATATCGCCTACTCAGAGGCGATCTCTGCCTAACACACAACGCTATGTCAAACCCAGAGCTTTTAGACATGCTCCACTTAAAGAAATCCCAATCCATATGAGCTACATGCTCTAGGGACCTAAACCTCATCACCACAATAAACAGAACATGCTGGAGGGATAGATTCCTGTCCCAGAGACTTCCCATACTCTGGAACAAACTACCTATCTATATCAAACAAAGCTCCTCATTAGCCCTGTTCAAGAAAAATCTCGATGATTGGATGGGAGATATGAAATTCACCCTGGGGATCACTTCTGTGGCTCTGCTCGACAGTGGCACAGGAAAATAATTTTCTTGGGTGGCGAAAGCAAGGGTACCTTTGGCTAGGCTTATATAGGCCCTAGGGCAAATAGCCTAGTACCTACCTATGAACCTATGAACCTATGATGAGTGGATGGGAAACAGACAATTCATGCCAGGCATCACATCAGCAGCCCCACTAGAAAGGGGCTTAGGGTACTAACTATTAGAACTAGGCCTTGGGAGACTACCCAATGGTGTGGTGAAAGCTGCACAACTTGCGTAGGCTGATATATGCCTTTGTGGAGATAGGTTCATAGGTATGTAGTAGACTATGTGACAGGTACATGTCTACAGATAGTAGATGTGTACTTCATTGTACAGTCATGTTGTACAGCAGGCACATGGACCACATACACTGTAATACTTACAGATACTGGTGGCTGTTATGTACAGTGGGAGAGATGTGCACCTCATGTCTTTCATGCCATTGTGTTGTGTGCTGGGTGGGACGGCTCCCTGTCATGGTCACCCTGTTATGCACATCTCTGCCCATCCATCTTTGGCTTATTATACTGTGTTCCCCCTATATATATATATATATATATATATATATATATATATATATATATAGGTACATAGGTAGGTAATAGGCTATCTGCCTGAAGGCATATATTAGTATGGCCAGAGTGTGCAGCTATCACCACCCATGGAGTTAGTTCCCTAGGCCTCTGTGTAGTAGAGCTGATGAAGTGATCCATGGTGTGACAGTTCAGTTTCACATACACTCATCAAGGCTCCTCTGGACAAGTGTCAGTGAGGGTCTTGGCTTAATGTCGGTTGGGAGCCTGTTCCAAAGCAAGGGAAGTCTGTGAATTAGTAATGTATCCCTCCAACATGTTCTCTTTAATGTTGTGATGATGATTTCTAGAGCATGTGGTATAGTGAGCTTGGGTTTACATGGACCTGTCTGTTGGGCAGAGTTCTCATGAGTAGACAGTATGCAACAGAGTACAGATTGAGTTAAATTCAGTCTTGTTGCATGGGGCAACTGTTTGAGGCCAGTAATCCTCTTGTTGAGGTACTTCAGTGGTCTTTCCAGCTGCTGAAGGTGCCTAGTCAGATTCATCGCAAGTGTGTTGTGGTACTCCCAGACGGGTCTGATGACTGATGAGAAGAGGGAACCTCCTTTGACGTACATGCAAAGACCTTGGCAGTTTGTGGGAACACATAGCATGATTTTCTAACCACTTTGTGAATGTGTTTCTGGAAACAGAGATGACTATCCACATGTGTACATAGATCCCTTATTATCACTTCCATATTTAGGGTGTTGGCACCTATGTGGTATTTGTATGACTGTAGCTCGAGGCCATAATTTTGAAATTACTTCTGTCTGACTGAGACCCTTTTTAAGGATGTCTCTGTTGTCCCAAACATCGATTATGACAACTTTTTTGCAGTCATCCGCAAACTTTGCTAAACATAGCCCTCGTGTGTTTGACTGTATTTCTGAAAAGTATACACCAGACAGGAGGGGTCTCAGCACTGAGCCATGGGGGACAGCAGTTGTTACCAGCTTGAACAGGAGACCACAGTTCTTACCTTGTGGGATCTATCTGTGCCCCAGTTGGCAATCCATCAGATGACATACATATTTATGCACAGGTTGTTGATTTTGTGGATACGACATGTGGGACATGTGTAGCTCATTTCATTAATGTATGTCCTGGGTGACTGCCTTGAAAACAGTCTAGCAGGTTTGGGAACCATGATCTGCCCCTGACCAAATCAAAATGGGTAGGGTTGGGTGTAGGTTCCCAATCGCTCTGTTTCATCATGATGGACTCCATGGCCTTGCAGATCAGGCTTAGTAGGCTTATAAGACAATAGTTCCCATGGTCTGTTGTGCACCAACACTTGTGGAGTGTGCCAAACGTTTCTGTAACCCATTCAACAGTTTCATATCCTGTACAGAGGGTGAGTCTCAACAGACTGTTCAGGTGCAGGGTTTGTTTGTTTTGGAGTTCACATATGACACAGCTAGGGAAACCATGTCATCCCATAGACGCCATGTTTTTAGGTTTGGAAAGAGCTGTTTAACCATTGTATATGTGATTTCTGGGTTTTCACAATCTCCAGGTATGATAATGGGCCCTTTTGTCAGTGAGAGGGGGGTAAATATGTATGAACCTGTCTGACAAGATGTTGGCAATGTCAGTCATGTACATGTATTCATTTACAGTGTTCACTGACTCAGAACATATATGAGTTTACATTGATATTTATGACATAGCGAAAGAAAGCTTCATGGTTCTCTATGGACTCTTTGACAATATTTTTGCCAGAACATGGATTGGATAATGTTAGGAGTGCTCATTGTTTATTGATGATACTGATCGGAGATTTATTGATCTTCTTTGAATTTTCACTTTCTTTGAACAACTTAAGTACTTGTAGTACATAGTTTGATTATGACAGGAATCCAATATATTACATGGGTCTGTTTTCATATAACTGTGTGCGCAAGGCAGGATTGGTGAATAGTGACAAGTTTCTGGGGAAAGAACTGCAACTGCCAGATATGTGTGGCCCACTACTGTACTCAGACATGGCCTAAGTGTGTGAGCATGCCCAGTATGACTTTTCAGTATGTTGCTGACTGAAATTTGCTA
Source organism: Protopterus annectens (assembly GCF_019279795.1). Lineage (NCBI taxonomy): Eukaryota > Metazoa > Chordata > Ceratodontiformes > Protopteridae > Protopterus > Protopterus annectens. The sequence continues at coordinate 1,957,583,635 of NC_056731.1, forward strand.
AATTTGTTAAAGTGTGTGAGCATGCCCAGTATGGGCATATATACTATGTGTGTGAAAAATCAAATTGGTTTTTACTTCAGGGCTCACCTTTGTGTTGTACATCGACAGGAAGCACACTGTGCCTGCAGGGCTTCCATGAGTCACTTTGCATAGACGTATCAACATTTCTACATACAGGGGGGGACAGCTATTAGTTGTACATTTCTACCCGGCGGGCACACCTGATTGTTACTGTGAGTGTACATAGGATGAGGGGTTCACCTGACACTTATACACATTTGCTAGGCCTGCACTGCAATGTCAGATACTCCATTTCAGTCTATACTGTTGCCTATCCTACTGGCTTGAGGCATACTACTGTACTACAGATATTAGCTTCCAATTTCACGTATATTAGTTTGTGACTTCATAGCCTACCCAACCCACATCACACTGCCTGGCCTTCTGTTATCTGTCTGCATAGGCCTGGGGGAAAGTTACTCATATGCCTCTTCAGAGGGCATGATACAGCATTTGTTTGTGTTTGCGTTAGTCTACAATTGTCCTGCTGTGTCTATGCCAGTGAAATGCTGTCATGGCTTAGTGGTTCAGTACTGTGACTGTACTGTACAGTATCCTGAGTTCGAGCCCTGTCACTTCTTTTTATTTTCCTGCTGGGCAGACCAGACTGCTTAAGGAACAGTAAAGCAGGTGTGAGTGTGTTTACCTGACTTTGCTCAACTTTGCCCAACCTTGTCCGACTTTGCCCAACTTTGCCCAAGGTTGCGCTAGTTAGCGCGGTGCGCAGCTCCACGCAATTGTGTTTAAATATGCTAAATAGTGGTAAAATGTGCTTAACAGTGCTTTATATTGCTTAAAATAGGGCAACCATGCCTCAGGTGGTGCTGCAGGGCTGCCTATGTTGGATGCACATAGTAAACTCCCTATACATGTTTGAAAACAGGAAGTGTCACGTTAGGCATCCCTTTTATTGTATGTGCAAGTCAGAGAGAGGTGTCATTTCCAGGGTTCCTACTGAGTCAGTGTATGTGCTATGCGTTGCCTCTTTGCCAAGGCCAAGGCATACTGGGCACGCCTCCTTCTGCCTACTGGAGCAGGCTCAGGTTGTTCCTCCTCTGAATCACGCTGTGCCTGTGCAGGCCTTGCCAATGGTGGGGGGCTCTTTGGCACTGCCCCATGCTGTTCCTGCTGCAGCTGTTTTCACAGGATCATATTGTGTAGCATGGCACATACTATGACAATATGGGTACATGTAGTTGGAGAGTACTGCAAGGCTCCACCAGATGTGTCCAGGCACGGGAAATGTGACTTGAGCATCCCAAACACACACTCAATAATGTTTCTTGTTTGTGCGTGTGCCTCATTATGGAGTTCGGGTGTGTGTGCATTTCTGATGGTTGTCATCAGCCATGGCTCCAGTGCATATCCAGCATCCCCCACTAGTTGACCATCACGGATGTCCCCATTGGCAAATCTATGGTACAGCTACATCAGATGCCAGATGTGGAAATCGTGATAGCTTCCAAGGCAGCCAGCACACACATTCATTATTATGCCCTGGGCATTGCACACGACCTGGCAGTTGATGGAGGGGGAACCCCTTGCGGTTGATGTAGACCCTACCCCGCTCACCGGGTGGTGCTTTGATGTATATGTGCGTGCAGTCTATTGCACCCACTACCTCAGGGTATTCTGCTATTTGATGGAAAAGATGCATATTGTTGGCCAATGCCTCATGGATATTGGGGAAATATACGTGGTCACCGACATGTGCTGACATGGCATCCAGGAACTGGTGCAGTACCCTGGATGCTGATGTCTGTGAGACCCCCATCATATCACCAGTTGGTCTCTGGAAGGTACCTCTAGCTAGTATTCGTAGGCCAACACATACCTTGGTATACACTGGGATGGGTTCCCCTCTTTTGGTTCTGTGTGTGAGGCGTGGCCGGCACAGCTCAACAATTTGCTGCAGGAGGTCTCTGTCCACTCTATAGCACTCCACTATCTCCAGCTCATGTAGCCCCTGGTAGGTTACCCTGGGTCTGTACACTCTTCTCTGTCTCCTCACTGTGGGTTGCTCAGCAGCATTCACAACATCACCACCCTCAGCATCTTGCACATGTTGGTTTATGATAGCAATAGCAGCCCCTAACATTTTGTCTGACTTAAGCTTTTTAAGTTTTCACTCTTTGCATACTGCAGTGTTGCAGAGTTCTTGGGGAAAAATAGGGTAGACTGCTGTTTGCAGAGTTTAAAGTGCTGGGCTGGGCTGGGCTAGTCTACTGCCTGTGTAATTGGCTGATTCTGATATATTTCACCTGGCAGCTCTGCTAGTTCTCCTTGGTTAACTTCCTACTACTTCTTTTCCTTCCTTTTCCCTTTCTGTTTCTGCCCAGGGCAGCACCGCGCAAACAAGAGCAAACACGCGCACACGGGTGCACACGCATGCACACGCTGTGTGCCCATTTGCAAGAAATTTCAGATATACCCACGGCGTACGCCTTTGGTTTCTTGTTTTCAGCTAGAACAACTGTAGACACGCCTCTTGCAATCCTGAGCAAATGAGAGCAAACACAAGCCACTGTGCTCCAATAAGCTTATGGTCTTTCAGACATACCCCCCTCATGATGTCACCTATCTTCTACTCTACTACTCCCCTACTCCTACACCTACACTCTAGGGACATGGCCCACATGCCAGGGAAAATTGGGATTCACTTTCCTTATCCTCATTTGCATAGACTTGCCTACTAATGCTTGGTTACATCTCTCACACTGAGCTTCCCCCCCCCCCCCTTAGCAACCACTACTCAGTGTCCATGTTGTTTTCAGTCTGCCATTCACCTGCATAGCAGAACAAGTTTTTTAGTGAAAATGCCCATTTTTGGCTATTTTTCTATTTTTTTTTTAATTTTATTTAAAGCGCCGCACGTTTGCGCGGCGCTGCACTACACTTAAACATCGGCGATCGGGGAAAAAAATAGATTTTAAGGATTTACAACATTTGCAAATGCCAATGGCCTTATCCTCAACTAGATGCATCCTTTATTTGGAGCTGTCATAGCTCCGTTTAGCTATTTGCAGAACGGTACTCCGTTACCAATGGAGTACATTTCTGCAAATAACACTACTCTTACACGGACAGATTAGTGTTTCCTGGATCGCATATTTACCTCATTTGCATAACTTTCAGCAGCAAATGAGGTAATTTGCATGCCATAACACTGTCCGTGCAAGAGTAGCTTTAGAAGCTCTCATGCACACCCCTGCCGGCTATTGCTGGATCACTCGGCAGACATATTGGCTGTCCGCCATCTTACACTACTCTTAGACTCGGTGCAAGCCTTCTTAAATCCGGCCCAAGCATTTATTGTAACAAGTACCTTACTCCCGAACGGGTAAAACATTCACTAGGGTGCCCCAGAAAAACATAATACAAATAGAAATCAGGCCTCCCAAAAGGAGGATAACTTTAATCAGATAACATACTATTATATAAAGTAAAAACTATTAACTATTTTGGGGGTACACCACCTAAAGTAAACTATACATGTCCTAAAAACCTATTTACACCATATTTACAATATATTTACATCATGGATGTCAGAGGACCTCTCCGAATAAAATGACATAAGACAATTAGTAAAGTGTAATGTTTACATTATCAAATAATTTTGGACCGTACCTAGTACAAAAAAGGATCCAGCTTGGAATGCAAATGCATAAGAAAAAAAAATTGCTGGATTTCACTTATTCTGGATTAGCTGAGATTGACAGGGAGTCCACTGGGTCGCTTTCTTCTCTGTTAAATTCTTAAGATTGCCTAAATTAACACTGTGATGAACAAGCTCTATAACTAAAAATAGGAACCTATCTGTGGAATCATGATCCAGTATATGCCTAGCCAAAGCATTGCTCTCATCCTCTTTATTAATTGCATATAAATGATCTCTGACAAGTTACCTTAATGTACGGCTAGCCTTGCCTATATAAAATGCAGGAAATTTCGTGCATGAGGATAAATACATAAGATCTCTTGTTTTGCAATCAGCATAGTGTTTAAGCTCCTATGTGATACTGGTCGTTGGATGAATAAACTTATTACCATTAATCATATAAGAACAATGATTACAATTCCTACAACTAAAGGTCCCTTGCCTCTGTGACAAAACCCTTGCAGTATCATTACCTCTATCATCATAACAAAGTAACCTTTTTACCAACTTAATTGCTTTTATAACAAAAGCTAGGTTGACTACCTACAATCTCTTGCACTTTCTCATCTATAGTAAGTATTTCGCAGTTCTTAAGCACTATATCTTGAACGGCCTTATTATTAGTGGAGGTAGGAAGAGTCACTCTACACTTGTAAGGATGGCATGGTTTATCAATCGAAAATTCATCCCCCTGCTTTCTTTTATCCCTGAAATAAGGTCTCCCCTTATGTGACCTATCAATGAAATTGTCATCTCTCAAACGGACACATTGATCAGGTTTATAGCCCCTTTCTAAAAATTCTTTCTCTAGATTCCCTAAAGCCATTTTGCACCTGGGGATGCACAAGCCAGTGCATTTCTTTGTGCCGGTCCCAAGCCCGGATAAATGGGGAGGGTTGCGTCAGGAAGGGCATCCGGCATAAAAACTCTGCCAAATGACTTATGCGGAAAACATTTCATATTTCCATACCGGATCGGTCGAGGCCCGGGTTAACAATGACCGCCAACAGGGTGCTAGCAGAAACTGGGCTACTGTTGGCCGAAGGAGAAGAGGAGGGGGAAGGCATGCCCGAAGGCAGGAAGACAGGAGGAAGGTTAGGAGTGTAATAGTGAGGGTAGAACTTTGAATGTTGGCAGTATGACTGGTATAGGGAGAGAGCTAGCTGATATGATGGAGAGAAGGAAGGTTGATACATTTTGCGTGCAAGAGACCAGATGGAAGGGAAGTAAGGCCAGGTGTATAGGAGGCGGGTTCAAATTGTTCTATCATGGTGTGGATGGCAGGAGAAATGGGGTAGGGGTTATCCTAAAGCAACAGTATGCCAAGAGTGTTTTGGAGGTGAAGAAAGTGTCTGATAGAGTGATGTTTATGAAGCTTGAAAGTGATGGTATAATGATGAATGTTGTAAGTGCACATGCTCCACAAATTGGGTGTGCGATGGATGAGAAAGAAAAATTTTGGAGTGAGTTGAATGAAGTGGTGGTGAGTGTACCCAAGGGTGAGAGACTAGTGATTGCAGCAGACTTCAATGGGCATGTTGGTGAAGTGAACAGAGGGAATGAGGAAGTGATGGGGTAGGTATGGTGTTAAGGGGAGGAATGCAGAAGGTCAGATGATTGTGGAGTTTGTAAAAAGGATGGACATGGCTGTGGTGAATATGTATTTTAAGAAGAGGGAGGAGCATAGGGTGACGTACAAGAGTGGAGGAAGATGCACACAGGTGGATGATATCCTATGTAGGAGGGCCAGTCTGAGGGAGATTGGAGACTGTAAAGTGGTGGCAGGAGAAAGTGTAGTTAAGCAGCATAGAATGGTGGTCTGTAGGATGATGTTGGTGATCAAGAAGAGGAGGAGGAGTGTGAAAGCAGTGCCAAAGATTAAATGGTGGAAGTTAAAAAAGGTTGATTGTGAGGTGGAGTTCAGGGAAGAGTTAAGACAGGCACTGGGAGGCAGTGAAGAGTTACCGAATAGCTGGGTAACTACAGCAGAGCTAGTAAGGGAGACTGCTAGAAAGGTGCATGGTGTGACATCTGGACAGAGGAAGGAGGACAAGGAGACCTGGTGGTGGAATGAGAAAGCACAGGAGAGTATACAGAGGATGAGGATGGTGAAGAAGAAGTGGGATTGTCAAAGAGATGAAGAAAGAAGACATGAGTATAAGGAGATGAGGCGCATGGCAAAGAGAGGTGGTGAAGGCTAAGGATAAGGCATATGGAGAGTTGTATGAGAGATTGGACACTAAAGAGGGAGAAATAGACCTGCAATGATTGGCTAGACAAAGGAACAAAGCTGGGAAAGATGAGCAGCAGGTAAGGGTGATAAAGGATAGTGAGGGAAACGTACTCACAAGTGAGGAGAGTGTGTTGAGTAGATGGAAAGAGTACTTTGAAGGGCTGATGAATGAAGAGAATGAGAGAGAGAGAAGGTTGGATGATGTGGGGATAGTGAATCAGGAAGTGAAACAGATTAGCAAGGAGGAAGTAAGGACAGCTATGAAGAGGATGAAGAATGGAAAGGCTGTTGGCCCAGATAACATACCAGTGGAAGCATGGAGGTGCTTAGGAGAAATGGCAGTGGAATTTTTAACCAGATTGTTTAATGAAATTTTGGAAAGTCAGAGGATGCCTGAGGAGTGGAGAAAAAGTGTTTTGGTACCTGTCTTTAAGAATAAGGGTGATGTGCAGAGCTGCAGTAACTACAGAGGGATAAAATTGATCAGTCACAGCTTGAAGTTATGGGAAAGAGTAGTGGAAGCTAGGTTAAGAAGGGAGGTGATGATTAGTGATCAGCAGTATGGTTTCATGCCAGGAAAGAGCATTACAGGTGGAATGTTTGCTCTGAGAGTGTTGTTGGAGATATACAGATAAGGTCAGAAGGAGTTGCATTGTGTCTTTGTGGACTTAGTGAAAACATATGACAGGGTGCCTAGAGAGGAGTTGTGGTATTGTATGAGGAAGTCGGGAATGGCAGAGAAGTATGTAAGAGTGGTACAGGATATGTCTGAGGGTAGTGTGGCATTGGTGAGGACTGCAGTGGGAGTGACAGATACGTTTAAGGTGGAGGTGGGATTACATCAAGGATCAGCTCTGAGCCCTTTCTTATTTGCAGTGGTGATGGACAGGTTGACAGATGAGATCAGACAGGAGGCCCCGTGGACTAGGATGTTTGCAGATGACATTGTGATATGTAGTGAGAGTAGAGACCAGGTTGAGGAGACCCTGGAGAGGTGGGGATATGCTTTAGAGAGGAGAGGAATGAAGGTCAGCAGGGCTAAAACAGAATATATGTGTGTAAATGAGAGGGAGGGTAGAGGAATGGTGAGGATGCAGTGAGTAGAGTTGATAAATGTGGATGAGTTTAAGTACTTGGGATCAACAGTTCAGAGTAATGGTGAGTGTGGAAGAGAGGTGAAGAAGAGAGTATAGGCAGGGTGGAATGGGTGGAGAAGAGTGTCAGGAGTGATTTGTGATAGACGGGTACCAGTAAGAGTGAAAAGGAAGGTCTGCAAGAGGGTAGTGAGACCAGCTATGTTATATGGGTTGGATACAGTGGCACTGACAAAAAGGCAGGAGTCAGAGCTGGATGTGGCAGAGTTAAAGATGCTAAGACTTGCACTGGGTGTGACTAGGATGGACAGGATTAGGAATCAGTATATTAGAGAGTCAGCTCAGGTTGGACAGTTTGGAGACAAAGCAAGAGAGGTGAGATTGCGTTGGTTTGGACATGTGCTGAGGAGGGATGCTGGGTATATTGGGAAAAGGATGCTAAGAATGGAGCTGTAAGAGGAAAAGAGGAAGGCCTAAGATAAGGTTTATGGATGTGGTGAGAGAGGACATGCAGGCAGTTGGTGTGAAAGAGCATGATGCAGAGGACAGGAAGAAATGGAAACAGATGATCCGCTGTGGCGACCCCTAACAGGAACAGCCGAAAGAAGATGATGATGATGATGATGTTCGAGGTAGTGAGCCTCAACACTCTGATACCTTGTCCTTGGATAATTTTTTTATAAACATGTGTAGGCTGCATACTTTGCCGATGTAACAAACTATTTTTCCTACAGTTTTTCCTATATAATTCTATGTGAATCCATTCATTGCTCTTCAAAATGAAGACATCCAAAAATTTTACACCATCAGTAGACCATTGCCCTGTAAATTTCAAGAAATCAGTTGTAGAATTAATATATTCCAAAAATCCCACTAATTCCAATTCAGAGGCATCCCACACCAGGAACAAATCATAAACAAATCTCTTATAATAAGGTATATATTTCAAATAACAATCACTGTTGAGAATATAATACGTTTCCCAGTATGCCATAACTAGTTTGGCAGAGGAGTTAGCACATGGCGTACCCATGGCCACTCCATTTTTCTGTAAAAAATATTTCCCATCAAACAAAAAAGCATCATTTGTCAAAATCAGATCAAGCAATACACAATACAGCTGAATCTTGTCACTGGAGACATTATTCTTTCTCCAAAACTGACGACAAAAAAAAAACACCCTCGTTCGGTATCACAGTAAACAGTGATGTAACGGGAAGAGTAACTAAAAAGACGCCTGGATTAAAATTGTCTGAAAAAACATATTCAGATAAGGTGGTCAAAACTACTCCTTATCCCTAATGATAGTAATAGTCTTATCAACTAATGTCTCCACTGTCTCTCCATATAAATAGAGAGTGGCTCAGGGAGCCATCCTTTACTGAATACAATGGGTCTTAGACGGGGAGCTTCCTGATTTTTGTGTACTTTGGGGAGTCCTCGGATGCTGGGAATAAAAGGCGTCTCAACTTAAAAATACCTATATAACTCTTGTCCAATCATGCCTCACATAAACAATTCATATAAATTAGGGTGAACATCTCTAATGAGCTTATTCAGCTGTTCATTGCTCAACTTAATATATGTATCGACTTCACTCAACATTTCATTCATCTTTCTGTTATAATCAGTAGTGTTCATCACAACTATGGCCGCGCCCTTGTCTGCAGGCCTAATAGTAATATCAGTATTACTCTTTTAAGTGTTTTACTAAGTTTTTCAACAGAATTAAAATGGACTTGTGTGCGTGGAAGCCGCTTCCCGTGTACCGAGTTTATTTTTTATTTTTTATATATATATATATATATATATATATATATATATATATATATATATATATAGAAAGAGAGATAGATGCATGTCTGTATATATATCTTGAAAATCAACTGATTACACAAAACAGATTTTTTTCATATGTGAAATTGTGGTACAGTGGGAGTTGGGGACATTTTCCTTTCCCCACTATAGTGCAATTTTGGAATTAGAATATGTAACTGACAGGGGGTGAGGGGTTGCAATGGGGCTTGCCCCCTGCAAAATGTGTTTAAAAGTATATATATATATATATATATATATATATATATACATATTGGTAGGTGTGATTTTGAGCATTTGTGTTTAGTATGTTGAGGTTACATTTTTTGCTTGGTTGGCCATGTGTCATACACCTACACACACACACACACACACACACACACACACACACACACACACACACAAACACACACACACTCATATATGTGTGTGTGTGTGTGTAGATACATAGATAAACTCAAAATTAATAAGTCTGAAGATTAGTTTTGCGATGAGTAGAGATGCTTTGAGTTCCAAAGGTAGCCATTTGGCTTTATCAAGGATGGAGCAATGGTGTTTTCTTTTGGAAGTTAGGGTGACAAATCTGCAGGTTTTATTGTAGGTGGTCTGTACATCTTTGAGAGTCTTTTCTGATGTACTGCATGATGTGGAGACTATATTTCAGTTAGGGGATACCTACTGGTTTTCTGCCAGTAAGCTTTTTGGCTATCAAGCATAGTATACTACATTTGATCTTAACCAAAATGTTAAGACTTATTATGTATCACTGTCAAACAGAATATACAATTTTAAACAACTACATACACATTAGTAATAATATATATGTAACGTTGTCAAATAGGATGTACAGTACCCTATATTTCAAAGGGGTCCTCTTCATACTTGTCTCATAACAGCCATAATCTCCTGAAAGTGTTTTCAAGGGTTATTTGTATGTAATTGTTTGTATTCACATGCAAACTCTATATAATCCTCTTCTTATAGCCACAGATGAAAAAATGTCCAAGACCAGCCCAGCTAACCTGGTTGACAAATGCAGATAAATTGACAAATAAATAAATACAAGAATATTTTGCTATCCTATTAAATCAGCTCTAGTATGATAGCATAGTTTCTGGCAATAACAGAGAACACTTGACATTCCTTAAATGTAGATCCAGAATAGCAAGTGATATGGCTACACAAAGCGTAATGAAGCTCAACATTAGATCCGTATTGCTGTAGCCTAAGCTATTTGGTGTTCCATCCTAATGACCAGCCACCTTTCAAAGCTATTGGGTGCCTTCTATGCACTATTTCAGGAGTTCCAGAGGAGCTCCATATAAAAGACATACAGAGTATCAAGATATCAGAGCTTTCTAGACACTGAAGTGTGCTCCTTTGTTGGGCTTATGATACTGTTAGTTAATTAGAGATCTTTGAAGGCTGACAGATAAGTCCCCTGTTGGGAAAAACCTTCTACTAAATTTATTTTTCTGACGAAAATTTTTATTTTTCTGAATAAAGTATTGTATTTCCTAGGAAACTAAATATTTATTGCACTGTCATTTCATCTGTAAGGGAATCTGTGTATAAATGCTTATCTAAACATTTTGCTCATTTTTTGGACAAAAATGTTTTACAGATTTTGTAGGTTTGTGGATTTGAGGCACGATATTTTGCTTGTGGGGGACTGTCAGTGGTTTACTTACCTCAGTACCACTTGCTCTCTATCCTCCCTGTTACTAACTCATTCAGGCTTTCTAACAATCTTTAAATCATCATTTTCAGCTTAACTGATAGAGCAGCTAGGGGTATATGCAGTTCTTCTTTCTACTGTCTACAAGAAATAGAAAGTTGTCAGGGAGTCTTTAGGTATCAGGCTGACTACTGTTTCTGCCTCATCTGCAGTTGGGTGATTCGGCCGTGGCCACTCTTGGTTCCTCAGACAACTCATCTTTTTTCCTAGTCCCATTGGTGTTTCACCTAAGCCACTATGGAGCAGGGGACACACACATCTTCTGCCCTTGGTGGGCAAGATACAACTAATTTTGTCAGTCTCAAGGAGGAAGAACAGAGGAAGGTTTTTCAGTTAGCCGGGATAGGGAGCCTGAGCCTGGGATGAGTATGACTTCTAAGGTTCAGTCATTTTCCATGAGTTTCCCAGGAAAAGTGTACATGATAAGAAATCCTTACCTTTTCCCTTTTTAATTTGTATGGGCAGGAAAGATTTTCCAGGATTTGCTAAGGAACTTTCTCAGCCTTTTTTCTGCCTACTCCTTCAGGCAAGAAAAGAAAGAGAGTCCCCTTGTTGTCTGTCTCTGAATTTCAGTCAGAACAAGTATTGCAGGGAGATGGTTGTACATCAGGAATTTCTTCTCAATCCTAACATTCTGAGTCTGAGGAAACTGCAGTTTCAAACTTTACTCGTGAAGATTTTTGCTTTTCTAAGACTTTATTTATGATGAAAGAGTGTTTCAGTGAGAAAGGAATCAAACTCTTGTTGGCACAGAAAATGTATTGTGATTTGTTACATTGGGAGATACCCAAATCCTCCTGAGTTGCCTATTTTAGACATTGTTTTTCCACACTGCTTCTAGTTTACCTAACCGTCAACCTCCTCCTCCCAGGAAGTCTGTCAGTTTATGCAGGTACTTTAGACTCATATAACTTTTTGCTTTGTAACCCTAAACCAATTTCAGCAGTGATTTCTGTATCTAAACCATTTCTGCTAAACAGATTACTGCTGTTAATCACATTATCTCTGACAAGGATGGAAAAGCTTTTGACAAGTGGAGGAAGAAAGTATTTTATTCTGCTACTTTAGCTTTCAAAAATGTAAACTGTTACGCTCATATGTTAAAGATTTTTACTCCTATCTCTTAAGAACATGCAAATGATAATGCTGAGCCTTCCTTCTTCTGAGGTAACAAATTCTTTGAATATCTTGTCAATATCTACTTCTCATGTTACTCATTTCCAACCTCTTCAAACAGTCCAGGCTTAGATTGAAGACCAGGGTGCTTAGGAAGCATCTAAGGGAGTTCCTGTTCGCTGATGATGCAGCTACTGAGGCTCACACTCAGCAAAAACTTCAATCACTCATGGCTCGCTTTGCAGATGCATGTATGGAATTTGGTCTCACAATCAGTTTAAAGAAGACCCAGGTGATGGGCCAAAATCTGGGCAGTGACCCATCGATCAGGGTGCGTGACTATGACCTGGATGTTATCCATGAGTTTGGCTCTACAATGTCTGACAACTTGTCATTTGATAGCAAGATCAACAAGCGTGTTGCAAAAGCCACCACTAAGTTTTCCAGGCTGAAGAAGAGAGTATGGGGTAACAATAAGCTCACTGAGAGAGTATGGGGTAATAATAAGCTCACTGAGAGAGTATAGGGTAATAATAAGCTCACTGAGAGAGTATGGGGTAACAATAAGCTCACTGAGAGAGTATGGGGTAATAATAAGCTCACTGAGAGAGTATAGGGTAATAATAAGCTCACTGAGAGAGTATAGGGTAATAATAAGCTCACTGAGAGAGTATGGGGTAATAATAAGCTCACTGAGAGAGTATGGGGTAATAATAAGCTCACTGAGAGAGTATAGGGTAATAATAAGCTCACTGAGAGAGTATGGGGTAATAATAAGCTCACTGAGAGAGTATGGGGTAATAATAAGCTCACTGAGAGAGTATGGGGTAATAATAAGCTCACTGAGAGAGTATGGGGTAATAATAAGCTCACTGAGAGAGTATAGGGTAATAATAAGCTCACTGAGAGAGTATGGGGTAATAATAAGCTCACTGAGAGAGTATGGGGTAATAATAAGCTCACTGAGAGAGTATGGGGTAATAATAAGCTCACTGTACACACCAAAGTGCTGGCTTAGACAGCCTGTGCTTTTAGAACATTACTGTATGGCATTGAAACATGGACTTTGTGCTCAAAACAGGAGCAGTGGGTCAATATATATGCGCTGTCTTAGGTGTGTACGTGGTATTTCTTGGCAGGACAAGATCCCCAACAGTGCTGTGCTTGACAGGGCAGGCACCACTTCCACGTTCACCCTCCTGAAACAGAAACGTATGCGCTGGTTGGGTCATGTGTCAAGCATGATGGATGGCCAAATACTGAAAGACCTCCTTTTTAGAGAGCTGGAGTTTGGAAAGAGGCTGAAAGGGTGACCTAAACTATGCTACAAGGACATAAACAAGTGTGACCTCAGTGCTCTCTTTATCAGCATAAACACCTGATATTCTCTCACCTCAGACAGGTATGCCTGGAAACAGGAAGTGAAGGAAGCTGTTGTTATGTATGAAACCACCTTGGCAAGGAGAGCAGAGGATGATAGAGCCGTCAGGAAGATCCATGGCCATGATGCCACATCAACAACTGCCTACTGCTGCTCAGAATGTGAGACTTTCATGCCTGGACTGGACTGCACAGTCACAGAAGATGCTGCCTGAATCAGTTCAACAGAGGCACAAACCCATGATCCTTTGAGATCAAAGGATGCCTACTGTTGCTAAGCATGTCTTAAAATGTGTTTACAATGCTGCTGACACTATCTCTGGAGTTGCTGCTTCTGGGTAAGTCACTAAAATATTTGCTTGGCTTCATTCTAAAAATCTTTCTGAAGATGTTAAAAGACTGAAATTTTAAATTCTTTCTTATCCAGGGAAGTTCTGTTTAGCCTTTCTGCAGCTGATATGTTAAAAAAGTTTAACGAAAGAGGAAAGTTGATTCAAAGAGTTGCTCAAATGTTCAACCTCCATTTTAAGGCAAATAAAACTCTCCTTTCTACCTCAACTCTCTTTTTCAATTAACAATTTAAGTAGCAAGAGGTTGTCAAATATGATATTAAAAAGCAATGGCAACAAAGCTCCAAAAAGAAAGGGAAAGCCTCTACAAACCAAGAAAAGTCCTCTAAGTCGGTATGACATTTTTCCTCTTCAGGCTTCCCCTTCTCTGAGTCTTCACTTTCTCTTGTTTCACCAAAGTGCTTCAGACAAATGGATTCTAAATGTAATTCAGGAAGGATACACTTGGCAGTAAGAATTCTCCCTCCTTTCCAGGGGATTCTTCCTTTCCCAGTAAAGAAAGTTTCCACGTTCCCTCTGCTTCTGCACAAAAAGTTTTCTCAGGGACTAATTTTAACAGGGCTTTTGTTCTTTCAGTGGCTTTCTGGGAAATTGTAGACACCAGTAGTATTCTAAAGACAGCAACTTTGTCTTCTGTACATATTTTTTTACAAAGCACTACAAACTGGATTCATTTTACAAGTCTAGAACAGCTGTTTCAAGGACCATTCTCCAGTGACTCCTGGATTCTTAATTTAATTTTCCTCCTGCCTTCTAAGTGTCTAAGCTAGGGTTGCTACCTTTTCAAATGGCCAAAGTGGGACATTTTTGGTACAAACATCAGATTTTACAGCCGACACATACCCACGGTCAGTACAAAGGATAGAACTTAACTTTTTTGCCTAAATAAAAGATTATTCTTGTAGCATTTTAGTTGCTTATTCTGTTTCTTATAACATTTAGGTATTTTAGATACAGAATAACTGTGGTGGTGCAGCGGTAGCACTGTTGCCTCACAGCAAGAGGTTCTCTCATTCAATTCTTGGCTGGAGTGCGGGGAGTGCCTTCTGTGTGGAGTTTGCATGTCCTCCCCGCGGTTGGGTGGGCGTTCGAAAGACATGCGTAAATGGGCGTGCCTTTGTTGAAGGTTGAACGTCGAGCTGGCATCTCGACATTCCCGAAAATCTACTGTCACTCATTAGCAGACAGGAGTTCTGCTGTGGCAACCCCTAACCAGGAAAAGCCGAAAGACAACAACAAGATACAGAATAACTGTTTTATGTAACTATTACATAAAATATAGGAAATAATTTTGTCCTAAAATCTCAGGACATTTGCCATTTTTACAATTTTTTGTCAGGACACAACTGCCCAAAGAGGGGCTGTCCCTCGCAAAGTGGGACAGGTGGTAACCCTAGTCTAAGCTATGGCGATCAACCCAAATAGATTGGACTACTGCAACAATGATCTGCTAAACATAGTACAACTCTGTAAGCATGCATACCATAACAGCAGATGTGTGAAGAGATGACCATTACAGAGGTTGCTCCTCCCCCAGACACCACTCTTGTCATGTGACTTCTTTTCTACTGTCAGGGTGTGGATGTATTATATACACTTATGTATGCACTTTACCTTTTGGTATGTTTCCTAGTATTGTTTCTTTCAAGGTTCTAAGTGTCCTTGTATATGAAGCTCCTCTCAAGCTCTTGACAGAGCACCTGTAAGGCACCTGTTAGCATTGAAGTTGACCATCAGTGGGGTTGGGGCCCCAAATACCTTAGTTTACTGCAACAGTGATTAATTAGAACATCTATTGTTATGGTACTTTTTCTATAGCAAGCCTGTAACTATACAGCTATACAATTATAACTATACAACTAGACAGCTAATTGACAGTTGTTTTATGAGTCAGCTATTGTTATGTAGGAAAAAAAAAGCTTCCTCACATTGCACTGATTCAGTCTACAGTGACACATTTTCATCCATTTTCAAACCATGCCTTTCTTACATGCTTTTATGTTTTTCAAAGATTTTCCACTGTACATTTTTACTAATTTTTATGATAATAAGATAAGCATTTTATTTAAGTGCTGTACAAAAAAAAAAAAACAGACACTAACTTTAAAGTTTTCTGTGATTATAAACACAATGCTTGAAAAACAGCAGGCACCTCAGTTCCTGTATTTTGGAGTGGTTGATGTAGCAAGTAGCAACTATGTTATCCTGACCATTAAAGAAAAGCACCACACCAAACTTGCTGAGAGGAAGGACAGACACAGAGATCAGTTTGTCTTGTTACTGTACACACATTTTATCAGGGCTATGTTAGGGTCTGATACCACAGAGCATACACTTCAGTTGTCACTGATTTTGCCATCTCATGTAAAACTGTGGTATTCTAGTAAGCCAGTGAGGATTATAGTCAGTTAATAATGCCAGGCATTATTGTTTCCTCACTTATTGTTCAGAAAATGCATGTCAATTCAAAACTCATTGCTGTGTTACCTTCCTATGTTTATTATTATAGTTAAAATCTTCCTCGAGGGTGTTTGTCCCCTCATTATTGTTGGTTTTGTCCAGAATCCTGAAGTAAACAAGTTGAGAGGTATGGCATGGAGTCCAGTCATCAGAGCAGGTCAGAAATGTTACAACTGCAGCTGTCGAAGTGCATTACTGTTGCAACATTCTAAGAGCAACATAAAAACACTGACATCATGCAAATTCTCCATTATTGCCCAATTTCTTCTTGGGTGTATTTTACCTTTATATATGCAATATCTGTTATGGAAAGAATTCCACATTAGCATATGCTTTGCTCTAGCGGGGTTTTTTTTGTCATTTCTAGTTTCTAGTTTTGCTTGACTGCCTCCTTCCTTGTATAGATATGAAAATAAGTACCTTCTGCACTCTGCATTCACAAGTTAAGAAAGATCAAACAAACGTGAAGTTACTGGCCTGTCTAGCTTCCTTAAAAAGTTTACAAGGAGATCAAATGTCAAAGTAAATTCTTGCACGTCTGTTTTTTTTGCACCATAATGTTCATTTGAGCTGGTTACCATCTGAAAGTAGTCCATTTGTACAATGAATGCCTTGAACGTGTGATCATTCACTGAGACTTTTGATTACAAATAAGCTGTATACATTCATTTCAGCAGTTAGTAAAACTGCAGTTGCTGTTTGCATAGATCTGGTCAGAGGCTGTGATCATCACACATGCAAGTATATGACATTTAACAGCTTCTTATCACAGCTCCTATGGGGATAGTCAAATAACACATTTAAGGGGATACCGCACTGTCAGCATTAATACAGTACTGTCTCGCAGTATGCAAACACAGTGCACCTACCATTTATTACTGAGGGTGGAAGCCAGGGAGAAAACAGGCTTTCACAATTTCCCTAGCAAGACTGATTTGAATTCTTTCCCAAACGAGAATTTTCCACTCAGTCCTTTGTGCTGCACACTATTACATAAGCACAGACAGTGAAAGGCTGTTCTGCTCCAAACGAAAACACTAATTATAAAAAACAGAAGCAAATTGTTTTACCTATTAATGTGTTACTATAGCAACACCTGATTCAGAGCAACAGTAGCCAGGAAGACTTTTCTGTCTAGCTGGAAACTAAAGTATCAATTCTGCCACGAGGACCTCCAGTCAGTTGCCAGCTGGCTCAGGTTTATGTCTTAATTAGGTCACATCAGTTTTACATAATATGATTTTATTCTAGCCTCTGTATTAAAAAGAATCACTTGGATGTGATGTAATACATTAAACAGAATGAAAATTGGAGAATTGTTGGTGTCATGGCCATAACCCCTGCAACATATTTAGGTTTGTAAATGCATGTCTCCTTCCATTTAGAATAGATGTTATTTGTTTCATTTTGCCTTACATATATTAATTCTTCTCCACCTCTCTTATTGTGTTTACCCTGGAACCCACAGCTTTAACCAGGCCAAAGAGGATCCTTATTTGGTTGCTAGAGTCATTGCTAAGTATTAGTGCAGTAAAGACCCCTCCCCTGTGATTTTCTGCAATGCTTGTGCCCCCCCCCCCAACATCCTCGAAAATTATTTTCTGTCCTTCAACTTTTTAAGAAAAACAAGACTGAAAGATTTGACAGCCATGAAATTCTAATGAAATGGACTTCTGTAACCTTGACTAACAGCTAAAATTATGTTGATTTAAGTTGCAAACCAAATAACTTACATTTTACAGTTAGCCAGGACAGTCAGTATTGCCTCCTGAGATCAGTAATTGGATGATAGTTGCAGCTAAGAGGATGTAAAAGGGTCAAATTGCATTAAAGTTTACCAGGCTAAGCTATAGCTACGTTCCATTTTTTCAGTTTCCTTGCCCTGTTAGATGCTACTGTGAGGGTAATATAGTCACACACAAAATGTAAACCAATATCCATCACGCTCCCATCCTCAGCTACCACAGAATTAATCACTGGCAAAGCTGAGCTAACTATATCTTCTAATAAACAAGCTTTCCAAGCCATGAAGAACCTAGGGGTACTTTAAATTCACTAATGAATGGAAATTTAATCTAATGAAAGTAATTAAAAGTCTGAGTAAAATGGCAACTTCTGAACAAGCAACTAGCAAAAAAGTCTATGTAAATAAATTATAATGAAACAAATCTAAAAGTAATTACAGGTCAGTAAGTAAACAAAACCAGAAAAGTAAGTCAACCATAACAAAATGACAGAAGTTGTACAGTGGAGAAGTAATTTTCTGAGAAGCTTTCTAGAGGACAAGGGGTTATCGCCTTTTCAGGTACTCTCTGGGTTGAAAGAACAAGTTTTTCATCTTGACTAGGAGTCAGAGGACAAGTTCTACCATAAAAATCCCACAAAGCCACCCCCTGTTGCCCCAGTGACTGCCAAAGATGAGGAGCAGTTGGACCACAATGGGATATACAGGAGTTAAAATGGATGCGATAATAGGGTTTTCTCCTATTACTAATGTCAGCAAGAAAGTAAATTTCACAGAGAAATCCAAAAACTTGAAATATCATGAACAATGTTTAAAAACTGGAACAAATGAGGCTAAAAATGCTGAGGACACTAAAGGTATACAAAATGTCAGTCTGGTAAATGGAATAAACAGAGGCACAGAAAGCCCCAAATGCTACATTCCTTTGCCTTAAGAAATAAAACCTCAAGCCAAGAATCTAACTTAAAAGTTATAATAAATATGGTTTACTACTGAAACCTTGAAATTGCATACATTGACCGGTCACATGGTTGACCCGAAATCTTGAATCCGAAACAGCGAAAATGCGGTCAGGTCAAAACTGAATACATCAACACCCATAGTTCAATGTATTCAACATAGCAGGAGGATGCTATGCAGCTTACCGTACCATGACATTCTCTAGTCAACAGTATATGTATTGTACTATTTTGCAGGGAGGCAAGGCCCCTGCACACCCCACACCCCCTGCAAATTATATATACCAACTCTGAGTTCGCACTACAGTGAGGAAATGGGTTAATTCCCTTTTCCTCACTGAACCACAATTTCCATGCACAATGCCGAACTCAGATAATCGAACTACACTACCCATTCACTGTAGTGTAGTCAATGTATTTTGAGTTGGCATTCTGCCCATTTGAAAACTGCCTTTTGACCACATGCCAGTTGACAGCAGTCACTTCGAATATTCAATTGTAAACCATAAATATTACTATAACATCTTGGAAATCAATCCGAAAATATGACAGAGTACTCCATTTTATGCAAACAGTACATAGACAATGGGAAGGAGATGGTGAAGCACAGTGCCTGACCTTGAAAATATTACTATCGCTCATTCACAGTTTTCATCCTGGCATCCAATGTAGGAGAAAACTGGCATTCAAGGATGTTATAGACAGTTCCATTTACACAGGGTAGCTGCTAAGAACGGTGAGGTGCTAATGAGTGATGTTAGTCTGCAGATATTAATTTGGGTTTTCTGGTTGTTGCTTCAGTCAGGAACAAAGATGTCCTAGCCTCTCTGTTAGGGTACACCAAAGCAAGTCAATGTCATAACATATTATGGAGAATGCAACTTCAGCTATATTACTTACCCTAGATGACATGACTGATAAAGTTAATTGTCATTTCACTGGCTGCAGTAATTATCAGACAATGAGATTAAACGTAAGTACTGGCCCATTGTTATCCCTTGGGTGGGGCCATCTGGATGGAAGGGGAAGGAAAAGGGAATGGGAAAGCAGTTTAATGGTGGGGAGGGAAGGTGAGGTGTAGAATAGAGTGTGTGTATGTAACTTTAAGAAGCATTTTCAGATGAGGCACGTGCATATAAATAGTGAGCACGTGTAGGCAGCAGTGCCATTTTGAGATAATAGCCAGAGTGTTGACATGTATGAGGGTAGTAGACAATCTGTTTATGATTATATTTAAGTTTAAGTTACAAAGCCTCATTCCTGATATGTTTGTGTGTAATAAAGCTGCTTGAACCAAACCCACAACCGCTTGTCTGTTTTATCCTGACTGGACAAGCAACAGTGAGGTGACAAGCAGGGAGGAAGGCAGACTGGAGCTGGAAGACAGCAGTGTCACATACACCATCATGCACACATGCACACTGGGGCTTTTTTTTTCCAAGACCCTATTAACATTACACGAACATCACCTTGTATGCTGGGCACACTATGAGGTGCAGATAATGAGGGTAAGCCTGCCCCATTCTCTATGGGGGCATCACCTGCTTGACTCACCTGCACATCCAACAAAGCAATCATTCCACGGCAGGTCTTCAGTGGGTCTGTTGAATGATCCACCAATACCAGCACCCCACCCCCGGATTGCCCCACCCATCCTGCCTGCCATTTCCATCAGACACCCAAGGTGCTGATTAAACTTGGATTGTTTGGGTCTCTATGCAGACCAGCAGCAAAACTCAAAATTTGTTGTATAGGACTTAGGTAATTTTTTTTCTGCAGAAGGCTTTGCCTCCCTGTACCCTGACATGAGAAGCTGTCTCCCACCCCTGCTATTTATGTATACTAATCCCAAAATCATTGTACCTCATAGTAAGTGGAATTTGTAAGAATAATCAGTTTGGGAATTAGTACATGATCAGTTAATCATACTTTTGTGTTTGCACTTATAAGTTCTGCTCCTGGAAAGGGAAAAGGAGTTATCCTAAGGAGTGTATCTGCTGCAATTCAGAACAGCAGACTTTCATATAATAAATATTTAAATGTACCTTCCAACAATAACACAAAAATGAGACAGACAGCAACAGGCCTAATTAAGTAAAGCCACAGTGGAGGTACAAATTATACATTAAATTACAGAATAAGGACAAGACGATTATAATTTCTGTTTTTTTTTTTCTTTGAGAAATAAGTAAGGGGATGGAGTTGTTAATTTGAGAAAAATAAGGAGGCACAGCAGTAGAATGCATTGGTAGTACACCTGGGTAAAAAAGGGTAGGCAGAAAAGTAGTCAGAAAAGTGAAAGTGCAAGCTAAGGAAAATTCGTACAAGGGCATAACTAGTCGTTTTTTTATGGATACATTATCAGAAGGAATAATGTTTGGGCTATGTTTTCAAGGTACCAAGAAGAAGAACAGTAGTTGGGTAAATGAGGAGGGGGGGACAAGCAGGTGTCCCATCATATCCCCATTCTGCCCATATCTGGGGGAAACAAGTAGATGTCCCATCGTATCTTTGTTCTGCCCACATCTGGGGGCAATAAGCAGATGTCCCATCATATCCTTGTTCTGCCCACATCTCAGATATTCATAAACAAAATAAAAGGAGTAAAAACTACCATGGAAAGTAAGGCTAGACTTTTTAACGTCCTCACAGATCAATAGCCCAGTAAATACCTATAAACCCACCAACCTCTGGACTACAGAAAACAGGAGACAGCAACACAGTCTGCATTGATATTATATGTAGAGTCCCTTCATGTGCTGGAGTACATGATATAGAAATGTAAGGTAGTATCCCTTGCATGAAAGAGAAAAGGGAAGAATTCAGGGACGTTGGCCATATGTCTTCTTGTCACCTCCTGAGTAACCAATGTCAGGGACTCAAATCCAATAGTCAGTGAGAAAACACATGGTTGTTGCTGCTTCAAGGAACAGTTGCTGAATAGTGAAATGGAAGAGAGACTCACAGACAGACCTCTACACATAGAGCATACTACCTCTGCACTTATCTGGTGAGGTGGCACTTTATGTCAGCAATCTGATATTGCATTACCCCTTACTACAAATACTATTCTGTATTTCGCTATATACTGCCTGTATTCAGTAATACTGCACTGGTTGCAGGTTTTCTCACAAATTGTTCAAGCTGGGTTCCTAGTATCTGTAGCATGAAAGTCAGTGAGACGATATGCAGCCAATACCACCCCCACCCCCCAAACCATAGAGGAGATACTATTGATACTGTTGATATAGGATTTTACCATGTCAGATATTAATTGGAACACCAAAAGAATTAAGAAATATAGCAGGTCTATATAATAACTCACTATTACTCTCACCATACCTAATGTGCCCACCCTCCATCAGCAATGCTGAAATACTCCTTCCCCTCTTAAAAATCAGTGATCACAAAAATATGTCTCATCACTGTTTACATTCCTCCAAGCAACAACTCACCTTTAGAGGACCTTATGTGTTGGCTATCCACAAATATTAACCAATAAATCATCATCATTGGCAATGTGATTTTTAACTGGTAATCTATAATACCTATCCATACCTCTGTCTTAAATCTAGGCGACTTCACACAACTCATCACCTCTCCAAATAGATAAAGCAAACACTCACATGCTCACAGGTCATAGGTAAACACTAGGCTAACTGCCATGAAAGGCTTCCTTAAGCCTAGCCAAAAACCCTAGGTCAAAATCAAACCCTGTATCTTGTGCTTATGAGGCAAATACCTTAGCCATTATGCCAAACCCTAAACAATTCCAATAGATGTTCTGTTCTAAATTGGGTCCTTACATGTGACCCAAGTAAAATTATTTCCTCTGATATCCACCCAATCTCTATGAGTGACCACCTCCCAGTCTTTCTTAAAAAATTGTCAACTCACCTTCAAAAGGACCACCACTATATAACAGTCCAGAACTTAGCTAAGTATAACAAAGATGCATTTGTAAAAATACTGAAAGCTTGAAACTGGCATCTACTGAATATTCTCCCTCTGGATGAAGCAATTGCATATTTTAAGGACATCATTCACACTATATTAAACTAGTTAACTCCAGACAAACACAAAAGAGTCAAATTTAACGCAGCCCTTGACTCACAAAGAATACTAAATAATTCAAGAGAGGCAAAGGCAAAGCCTGGAAATCTTGGCTTCATAAAAAAACAGGCACCAATTTAAAAAATTTGAGACAGCTGTGCAACCGCACCAAAAAAAAAATCAATCAGATCTGGAAAAAAACTCACTACACCTCAGTCCAAGATACACACACTAAGAACCCCAAGCAATTCTGGTCCTCCATTAAGAATTTGTTAAATGTCTCTCTCTCTCTCTCTCT
Source organism: Protopterus annectens (assembly GCF_019279795.1). Lineage (NCBI taxonomy): Eukaryota > Metazoa > Chordata > Ceratodontiformes > Protopteridae > Protopterus > Protopterus annectens. The sequence goes on from NC_056731.1 coordinate 1,957,606,593, forward strand.
CTATATATATATATATATATATATATATATATATATATATAAAACATACACATCTATCTATATATAAAATATAAATGTATACATATTTGTTTACTGGGGTAGTGCACTGACCAGTACAAACCAATGTCAGGCTCAGCCCGGGTGAATTACAAAACATTTCACAAACAAAATATATAGAAATGTAAGCAGTTAACAGTGTAGTTCAGACTAGTTACACAGAAAATAAAAAGCTGTATGTATACATTCTATTGAACAAGTGCAGTACAAAGTAAGAAAGATGTAAGAACTATATCTAAAGATGTCTACAAAGATGAAAGCACTTATCCCAACAAAACTTATAAAAGGAATGATCTGGAGTCATTCCCTGGGATTCATGAAGCTCGGCGCAAGGCCGGTGTAAGGCTTGCGCCGGTGGTGCAGTGAATAGTCGGCGTAGCAGCGCCATATGCATAGTAATGAGTGCGTGCCGCAACCACAGACACGTGCGTAGGTTACGTGAGCGAGCCCAAGTAGGATGCGTCCGGAGGCGTGGCTAAGCCGGCAGGCGATGAGCAACCTAAAGTGCTGATTTCCACAGGCCGCCCATAATAGTAATGGCACCAGCCAGGGCCCGTGCAGAATGAAACGCACGTAGAGTATGCAACGTAGTACCCGTCCCAACAAAACGGAGAAGCAAACACAACCCACGAAGCCCTAAGTGTACCCGTCCAAGGAACAAAGGATACGCGTAATACTGTGATCGTCCCACAATGCACTGTCAGTGGGCATACCCAGAGAAGGTGTACTGCAGCATGTCAGCGCGCCGCACCGACATAGGAGTAGCGACATGGGCATGGTCACCAGGGTTACCAACTGTCCCACTTTGCTATGGACAGTCCCTCATTTGACAGTTGTGTCCCGCCACAAATCGAAAAATGGCAAATGACCTGAGATTTCCGGACAAAAATATTCCCTCAATATACCTTTAATAGTAGCATAAAACATATATTTCGTATATGAAACACATACATGGCATAAGAAACAGAATAAGGAACCCAAATGCTATGAGAATAAGCGTATATTTTGGCAAAAAAGTAAAGTTCTGTTATCTGTACTTGCTGTGGGTATGTGTTGTCCTGCAAAATCCGATGTTTCCACAAAAGATTTCCCACTTTGGGCATTGGAAAAGGTGGCAACCGTAATGGTCACCAGCAGTAGTGAGAGTACACAGCCAGGTAGCCGTGTCGACATAACAACAAGAAGGAACCAAGATACCCTAAACACAGGCAAACATGTGCATAGCAACATGTACCACACCCAGCAACGTGTTTGTCGCATACACAGGATGGCGTATGTCTAAGCGTAATATCCAGAAGCAGAACCCATGCATGCAAATGTAATACACAATAGCCCCATTATAGCATGTAACCCCACCCATGTACAACCGTGCACCCAACCCAGCTAGCAGCCTTGCGCAGCTACACACCTACACACAATGGGCATACCTGAAATGTGGTAAGAAGTATTGTCTTAGGCAGTGCCACGCGGGCAAATATGTACCCCACATGTTAACAACCCACCTCAGGTACAGATATGCAAATGGCTGCATGTGAATTTGTCAGCAGAATGTGAACATCCCGCATGTGCTATGGACCCGTCCAAACCCCATAGGCTTGCACACGCCACGGTGCACATAACTGTACACATGTGGACAAGTCGGGGTGTTCAACCACCGTACCGATGATTAGCTATGCAGACATGTCAAACACATATAGCGGAACATGTGCCTACCAAACAGGACGTCCTAACAGGGTGCCACAGGCACAGAAGAGGAAGGTGGGACATCACATGTGGAGAGTAGCGTTGCCGGACGGCCAAACACCCACGGCCAAGGCAAAGGACGGAATAACATGCATATGGCCGGATGGATGTTGTTAGACAAATATATATAGAAACACATTTGACGTGCCAGTTTAGAAGCAAAATAGTATATAATGCATTGTATTCAACTGTACAATATGGCAGTAGAAATGATCTTGCATGTAATTGGCTGAAGCTTATTTGCAGTGTGATTAAACTCTGACCCTGGCAGTAACCAGTTCAGCAGGCTTATGTCTTTCAGCATTAATTATCTGCTGGGTTACAGGAAAATAAATGTATGTACATGCATATCTTCCCCCCTTCCACTGAGGAGGATGGCCTTGTGAGCTCTATCGAAGATAGAGTACAACTCCTTACCAGAGAGACAAAGGAACGTATTAAGAAATGAACTGATTATTGTATCCGAACAGTCCAGGGTCCTTGAAAGAGCAACAATTACAGAAGGACACTGTAATTGACCAGGTGCCTTGCAAGGCTGTGTTATTCTCATGGGAAAACATTTTAAAAGCATTACCTCAGCACCCTCGTATGAATAGAATATTGCGGACCATAGTGATGGAAATGCCCTGTGACTGACCACGTCAGTAAGGTGGGCAAAAGCTGATTGTAAACACTATATAAACAAATTGCTTCCTGTATAGAGTCAGACAAAACTCTTATACTTGTACTGTATAGTTTTGCCTCCGGTGTACACTACTAAAACGTTGTGAACCTGAGCTTCCTGTGTTATTGACTGTCATGTAGAAAAGCCTACTGATTTCTACAGTCTGGTTTTAACAACTTATTTGACATTGTGGTCCTTCTTAGCCGGAATTCCCTTGGTAAGCTACAGGTCAGAGTGCATGGGTGGTAAGAAATCTGCGCAGGAGAAGTTGCCTAAATGGTTCTTCTTGAGTGAAAAGACCTCCGACTGAATTGTTGTGTGTAAAGAGGCTGTCCACTGTCTCATCTGTGGCTGAAAAGCGGAAAACTGGATCCCAAGAAGAAAACGTGCAGTCATAAACGGGAGGCTCAGGTAAGGAGAGTTTGCCTTTTTGTCTCTATTGTAGATCAGGGACCAGGCTACATTGTGTTTTTGTTAACAGTTGTGATAGCAGGTCGAAGACCAATTCAAGTAGTTTTACATTTGGACATAGATCAGGGGAACACAGAGTAGAGTAAATAGTCATTGTAGACACCACAGTGGATACAGGGAAGGAGATACCACGTGGTACGAGAGAAGGGTTACGTAACAGTCGTTTAGAAGACATGGGAAATTAGTGCACTAAGAGATCGTGAGATCCGCCTTTGACGGATGATGCGAAGTATATGCAATTGCAGAGAGCAGATAATGTGAGATATTTTGCAAAATGGGGTAATAAATATGACATTGATGGTATATTAGACAAAATATCGTTAGTGAAACATTGGAATCACTTAAAATGTGACGCAGATGTTCTAGGGTTACCACCTGTCCCACTTTGCGAGGGACAGTCCCTCTTTGGGCAGTTGTGTCCTGCAAAAAAACTGAACAAATGGCAAATGTCCTGATATCCTAGGACAAATATATTTACTATATTTTCTTTAATAGTAGCATAAAACAGTTCTTTTGTATCTGAAACACCAAAATATTATAATAAACAGAATAAGCAACTCAAATGCTACAAGAATAAGTTTCTATTCTGGCAAAAAGTAAATTTCTGTCCTTTGTACTGGCCGTGGGTATGTTTTGCCCTGAAAAATCCGACGTTCCCACCAAAAATGTCCCACTTTCGGCATTTGAAAAGGTGGCAACCCTAAGATGTTCAGGCTAAAAAACAGCGACATTTGGGTATCCCTCAAGCACATAGGTGGATTGAGGTAGTGAACCGAAGGGAACAGAAGACTAAAAATGCGAAAGCATCATACGTAGACAAAGAAGATAATAATACAGTAGTAGCGACGGCCCCCCCCTCCACCCCCTCCAATACCACATCCAGGATATGAAGCGGGAGGGCAGGCTAGTCCCCCCCACGTTATCCTGTGGCAACAGAGGTATCACAACAACCATTTGTAAGAGAAGCTATTGAAACTAAATCCCGAACACGTAAAACACCTAGGGACACTCAACTAAGAAGAGAGTCACTAAAACAGAGTGTGGAAATCTGTCAATTAATTGAAGTACCGAACCCTCAGGCAGGACAGGAAGGCCAGGACCCAACTCCCCTAGTGTATAGACCGTGGACACCGGAGGATATCCGGAAAGTTGCAGAGGGAATTCCCCATCCACAAAGTAATCACTATTCACCATGTAATACCCCTCTATCTCCTGTTAGAAAAGCAAACGGGGAATGGCGGATGGTACAGGATTTACAAGCTGTAAATCATGCAATAATACCTAGGGTACCGATGGTGCCAGACCCACACACTATATTGAATGATATGAACCTGCAACAGAAGTATCTTACCGTGGGAGATATAAGCTATGCTTCCTTTTCAATACCTATACATCCAGATAGTCCGTATTGGTTTGCATTTACATTCAGGGTGACAGATACAGCCATACTCGGCTACCGCAGGGATACTGTGAAAGTCCAACGATATTCGCACAGGAGATGGCTAGCAACCTGCCGGGGTTTACTCCACCCGGGGGCAGTCAAGTTCTACTTTATGTGGATGACATCCTGCTTGCGGCCCCTACCTAGCAGCAATGTAGGGAAGATACAATAGCATTATTGAAATATTTAGCAGAACAGGGACATAAAGTAAACAAGCATAAATTGCAACTTCGGAGAATACAGGTCAAGTACCTGGGATATGTGGTATCCAAGGAGGGTAGAACATTAGATGAAGATAGGAAGGCAGCAATTTCACAAGCACCCAAGCCAACTACCAAGAAGGGAATGATGTCCTTCCTGGGACGACTAACCTTTGTCGAAGCTGGTTACCAAACTATGCTTTTGAATTGGCTCTATTGTCTGCTTTAATCTTTAATACACCTATGGCAGCACAAGATATACTACACTGGATTCCAGTAGCAGAAGCAGCTTTCTGCAGACTAAAACGATTGATAGCTTCAACATCTGTTCTAGGTCTCCCGAATTATCATAACAGATGTTGTCAGACTGTAGATTGTAAGCAGGGATATATGACGTCAGTCTTGACGCAACAGCATGGAAGTAAGCAACGCCCCATAGCTTACTACTCATCGCAGTTGGACCCAGTGGCACGGTCATTGCCACATTGTGTACAGGCAGTTGTTGCAGCAGCCATGGCAGTACAGGCTTCGGCATCAATGGTATTATTTCACCCTCTCACTGTGAGAGTGCCTCATGCAGTTGCGATAATCTAGCTGCAAGAGAAAATAGCATTCCTGACCCGTGCTACACATCTTTCTTGTTTGACCATACTCCTGAGTGAACCTCATATGGTGATTGAACATTGTACATCATTAAACCCATCAACGTCACGTCCGGCACCTGTGTATGGCACACCACACAGTTGCCTACATGAAATGGAGCAAATAACTTTACCCAGACAGGATATTCCTGATATACCCTTAGATGATGCAGAGGTGACAGTTTATGTGTACGTATCATGTAGAAAGGGTCCTACAGGAAACAATCAAGTAGGTTATGCAGTAGTTACTGATATTGAGATTGTAGAAGCCCAACCCCTGCAGCATAACTTGTCTGCTCAAGCAGCAGAATTGATAGCTTTAACACATGCTTGCACTCTAGCGAAAAACAGATGTGTGGACATGTATACCAATAGTCAGTATGCTGTCTCTACAGTGCATGTTTATGCGCAGCAGTGGAAGAATAGGGGAATGATAACATCCACTGGTAAACCAATTAATCATGCGCAATTGATCTTGAAGTTATTAGATTCCATTCAGTTACCTACTAAAGTAGCTAATTGTAAATGTGCAGCTCATACAAAGCAACAGGATAAGATTACGAAAGGTAATGCACGAGCTGATGCAGCTGCAAAACAAGCAGCCTTACACTCAGAAACTTTCTTTTTGAATGAGGAATGACAATCCTCAGAGATTCGAGATTTAGAAATGTTAGAAACAATGCAAACATCAACTACGAAAGCAGAAAAGCAGACGTGGGTAAGATGAGGAGCAATCCTTGAAGACGGACTGTACATCTCCAAAGTGAGACAGCCAATATTAACGTCTACTTTATGTAGATATGCGGCTTTGTTGAGCCATGGGCAGAGCCATGTCTCAACAGGGGGGATGGTACAGTTGGTTAACAGAATATTCCTAACATACGGAATTAGGAACCACATACAAACATTTTGAGCAGCATGTCATATTTGCAGTAAACAGCATGCACAGGGAGCATTCCAACCGAAGCGAGGGAGTTTCCCTACACCACCATATCCGTTCCATACTATTTGTATGGAGTTTATAGAGCTGAATAAATGTGAAGGGAAGAAATACTGTTTAGTGATTATAGATATGTTTTCAAAATGGGTAGAAGCATTTCCAACCAGGAATCCGGATGCAGCAACAGCGGCAAAGGCCCCAGTAAAATAAAGTATCCCTAGATCTGGCATACCGGAAAGAAGCTACAGTGACAATAGAACACATTTTGTGAACCAGACAATCCAGCAACCTGGGGGATTCTTTGGGATTTCCTTGAATAATCATTGCACGTACCACCCACAGTCAGCATGACTGGTGGAGAGGTACAATGGGATTTCGAGAAATAAGTTGAGGAGGTTGATGAGTGACACCCAGACGAATTGGATTTGCTGTCTACCTCTAGCATTGCTGAGCATGATAACAATTCCAAATGTAAAGGGTTTGACACCCTTTGAAGTAGTATTTGTAATGGCATATTATGTGCCACAGTGGAAAGCTCTCATGCCTGCAGAGCTGGAGGTCGATGGCTCATTAGCCAGTTACATGAGAGGATTGTTAACCAATAACACTGTTTTGCAGTTAAACTGTTTTTCAGATAAAGAACAAATGAAGTTGGATGCAGAGCTGACTCCAGGATCCTGGGTGTGGTTGACTGTTATCCAAACAAGTAACTGGACGAGTCCAACATGGGAAGGTCCGTACCAGGTACTGTTGGCAACGCCTACTGCAGTAAAGGTTGCGGAGAGGTCATCCTGGGTTCACCTGATCCTTTGCAAACCGGTAAGGAATATCCAGTCTGATTTACATGTCGTAGCCGATATACCACAGAGACAGAATGACCAGGGGCAGAGTGTATAACAATAGAAAGCAACCCCAAAGACATTGGTTTACTGTCCTACTGATCATACACCTATTAACCATGTTTGTGGTGACTTTTCTTTTGCTGGGATCTTTCCTGCATATAACTACACAGATACAAATAATGAGACGTGATGAACTGGCCACAGATTGGCATCCAAACCTCAACACATACCTATCCATGAAGCGTGTGCATGTAGAGACTATGAACATTTCAAATTGCTGGGTTTGTACAGCCATACCTACAGCTTATGGAGGACTTTTGATGTCTGCTGTCCCCTTGGGGATAAATTGAGACTTGTGAATATCTACCTTTTGATACAGGTTCTGTGAGATCACAGGACAAAGTGGCACTGTACTTACCTGTTACACAAAAAGGAATTGTTTGTTTTTATAAACATGATACAGTCCAAGTTGGTGGGAGTAATTGTAACATAACTGTGTCTTACAAATGTCATATAACAGCCAAAGATCACAGTACTAGTTGTAGCACCATTCATGATTCGTATTTAAGCTTAATGAGAACAACGTGGAAAGATGTGCAGAAACATCCTGAATTGTATAAACAGTTGTCTGTTATAGACAGGAAAATGTTACATGCAGAGTTAACCCGCATCAGTAGTAAAGTAGAATATTGTTATTTTGTTTGTGGGAAAAAAGCATATCAATGGTTACCTGAGAATTGGTCCGGCAGTTGTTTTTTGGGTTATCTGGTTCCAGCCATATGACATACTGCTGAATTGCCTCTGGGTACGATACGAAATGTAAGAGATATAGCTCGAAGAACTGGGAACTCAGTGGAGAAACCTACTAATCCAGTGGGTGAAATCGAAGCTGTTTGGAAAGATCATTCTTCTGTAAGAGATAAAGGAAAATTGACTCATATGGACTTGAGTGACAGTGTTATATCCTGGGCTGGAATAATCCCAGCTTATGGAGCAGTGAAATCAATCAGGGAAGCGAGGAAGTTGTCAAAACCTCTCGAAGTAATGAGCAATGCGACTTTTCCGCTCTCGAACTTGTGACTGATGAACTGAATGCAATGAGAACTGTTGTGCTACACAATGTAATGGCTCTTGACTACACCCTGACAGCGAGAGGTGGTACGTGCGCGCTTATCAAAGAAGACTGCTGTGCGTATATACCACATAATAAGCACGATATCAACGACCACCTAGAGGTAATACAGCAGGTATCAGCCATGGCGGAACCAGGCCCAAACCCACTGACGAACTTATTCCAGAAACCATTTGGTGGATGGGGTTCACTCATAATGAATATCTTGATTGCCATTTGTGTTTTTTTGCTCATATTGGGAACATGTGTCTGTTGCGGGATACCTTGTATGAAAGGATTAGTTAGGGACTCTGTTGACGTATCTGTAACCGAGACTATGTATCAAGATCTGGAGTGGAATTTGTTAATACCAAATGAAATTCTTTCTGAAATGTAAAACAAATGACTTGCCTAGTTAAAAGTTCCAGAGAGGAAGAGGCTAGGGAATGAAATAATGTTGTACATGTTTCTGGATAGAATAAAAGCATTAAAAGGAGGGAGAATGTTAGAAAATATATATATCTAAACATATATGACATGCTATTTTAGAAGCAAATAGTGTATAATGCATTTTATTCTATTTTACAGTATGGCAGTAGAACTTATCATGCATGTAATTGCCTGAAGCGTAGCTGCAGTGTGATTGAACTCTGACCCTGGCAGTAATCAGTTCAGCAGGCGTATGTCATTCAGCATTAATTATCCGCTGGGTTAGAGAATAATAAATGTATGTACATGTATATCTTTCTTCCTTCCACTGAGGAGGATGGCCTTGTGAGCTCTATCGAAGATAGAGTACAGCTGCTCACCAGAGAGACAAAGGAACCTAGTAGGAAATGAACTGACTATTGTATCCGAACAGGCTTGGAACCTTGACAGGGCAACATTTACAGAAGGACATTCTAATTGACTAGGTGCCTTGCAAGGCTGTGCTATTCTCATGGGAAAACATTTAATAAGCATTACCTTAGCACCGTCATTATGAATAGAATATTGTGGACTATAGTGATGTAAATGCCCTGTGACTGACCACGTCATTAAGGTGGGCAAAAGCTGATTGTAAACACAATACACATAAAGCTGATTCCTGTATAGAGTCACACAAAACTCTATACTTGTACTGCATAGTTATTTGCCTCCTGGTGCACACTATTAAAACGTTGTGAAACTGAGCTTCCTGTGTTATTGACTGTCATTTTGAAAAGCCTAATGAGTGTTACAGTCTGATTTTAACAACTTAATTGACAGATGTGTATGTCCTAGCATGGGAATAGGCCAGGCCAACCACCACAATCGCCATGTGTACCACATACAAACAGCCAGTAACACGCAGTAGTAATGCATGAAGGCATACACAACTGTGGGAATAGCACAGGACATATGGCACGTGCCAAGTGTAGATGCATGACACAAAACCCCAGGATGGGGCTCCCTGCAAAGAGGAACATGTGCCAACCACACCTCCCACAGATGTACCGGCAATGAAAACACATGCCAAACACACAGCAACACTACCGTCCAACCCACGACCGCAACGGAGGCTGGTCAAAGACCACCATGAAGCGTGCACAAACAGGGACACGTGTAACCGTTGCCTTAACACCCCCCCATAGGCCAAAGAATAATAGAATGGACATATGCATGTAATGTTGTGAAGGATGTGTGGTAGTCCTCAGTATCACAGTGGTAGGGACACAGATACACTGTAATCAACCGTGACGTATGTGCACTGTAGACAGCATACCTGCAGGTAATACAGAGGACAATCACGTGCCACAGAAATATACACATGAGAAAGAGGATAGGGGATAGACAAGTGTAAATGGGACAAACTATGAACATAGGTTCATAGGTCCATAGGTACAGGGTAGGCTATCTACCCAAGGTCAGCCATAACCCTACTCCATAGTTAGGATTCCTCTGCCAACCCTCCGGTCCGGAGATAAAATGCCTATGATATTGCCGTACCTCTGTCAAGCAGTGATGATGTTGTAATCCCTGGGGTATATCTGCAATCCCCCATCCAACGGACAAGATACCCCTCGAACAAGGCTAGCAAGGATCTCTGCCTCACATGTACTGTGATGTAGATCCACAGCATAGTGAGTGTCTGGGTGACATATGTGTCACTCCAACACATCCTATTAATGACCGCGTCAAGGTTCACGTCACCTGCCCTTGTGGTTCAGAGGGATGTAGATACAGTAGGTGAAGCATAGACATGACATATGGGTCGACATGGCCTCGTATGTCAGGCACAGGTCAACACCGAACAAGAGGTATGTGACCGACTGGAGCAGGGGTCCTAACAGTGGGGCAGCATTACACAAATCCCTGACACCCTGCATCTGTATGGCAATTAACCTATGAGGCCTTCCCAGCTGCTGTAGGTGTCGGGTCAGATACCCTCCGAATGGGGCAATGTACTCAATCATAGGTGTAACACGTAATGAGTACAAGGAGACAATGACCTACCCTGATCTAGATGTGAATCCCTGCACAAACAGGTGGGCAATGTAGAAGTCCCACCGAACCACGATAGCAACGTGTGTGTTGAACGAATGGTGACCGACAACCTGTGTCCCCTGATCCCTGGTAATTACCCCCGCGCTCAGTGGACTGCCACCCATATGCCGGACAGGGGTGACCTCGTTCTCCTCGACGGGTATGATTTTGCATTACCTTGCATTTAGCTGTAGGCCATGTCCCTGACAGCAGATATGCATATCTTGGAGGCCCCTTTGAAGGATATCTGTGTCAGATGTCCGTCCCACTATGGCACCCGGTTCGCAATCATCTACAAACAATGTCGCCCATAACACCCCTGTGTGTGCCTGTACTGTGGAAATGTAGATGTAGAAGAGGAGTGGACCCAGGGCAGAGCCCCGTGGGACACCGCCTGCGACAGGCAGTAGGTCCGACATGCTGCCAGCAACTTTGACCGTGTGGGCCGTGTCACATAGCCAGTTTACAACCCATCATGCGATGTACGTGTTCACATGCAAGCCGATGGGTTTATCAATGATACCCGAGGGGGGTATTGTGTTGAAGGCCTTTGCCAGGTCGAGGTAGGCTGTATGGACTGCAAGACCCACATCAATGGCCTCGGTGACTGTCCCGAAAACGTCAACCATGCTTTAAACGCATGAACCGCCCCTGACCAAGCCAAACCGGGTTGGATGCAAAGTATGCAGGTCCCCTATGCCTTCATCTACGAGCCGCAGTATGATCCCTTCCCATGTCTTTGCAGATAGGTCTCCTCATGGTAATGGGACAGTAATAACCAGGGTCAGTGGAGGCATTGGCCCTGTGACGTGGGACAACAGTCGCCGTGCGACACAACCCGGGTACGTTACCCGAGGTGAGGCTACAAATAAACAGCTGTCCTAACTGTGGGTCTAATTCCTCAATGAGATCGTGGAGTACACAGTCGGGTCACCAGCTGGTCCCATGGATGCTATGTTCACTACCCAGGAGAGAGCATGTTCCACCCGTGCATCACAGAACATTCGGGGACCACAAACCGCCGGTACACACATCTATTCATGTGGGGGGGAGGGTGTGGAGATGTCTTCACCGAACCTGTCAGCCCGTATGTTGGCAATGTGTGTATGTTGAGTAAACTCCACATCATCATGAACCCAGTCAGAGCATATGTGGGAGTGACCTCCCAGGTGTCCAGCATAGCAAATGAAGGCTGTATGATTGTCAGCCAGGTCCATGGAGATATATCTGTGCAACGTGCCCCGGACCATGTCATGACAGCCTGTAGCTCTACACATATAATGACCAAGGGTGTCATACCTCACAAGGTGTCTGCTCTGCCTTGTAGTAGCCACCTCCTCTCATTGTACAGCTTGTGTATGGCTGGGGTACACCACACTGGATGCTTGGCATTGGTACAATGAACCACAGTTGGGTGAGGGAATGTCTGATCCATGCAGTCCTGTAGGTACCGGTAGACGGCATATGTAAGTGATGCAGTGGCTGCAGCACTGTTGACCACTGGCTCAGGGTCCTTAAAGGAGACCACAGTAGCCATGTGTATGGTAACCGGCAACACCCACAGCAACGGATGTGAATAGCAGAAGCCATTGTCCAAATAACATAGATTAACTACGGCATGACAATATGTATTATCATACATGTATTGACACGTGTCTGCTAATTACACTTGCAAATGGCCGGTAAGACCGGGCCAAAGTGCCCGTGATTTACCTAGTCTGGAGGTGTCGTTCCGACAATAAAGTGGCGATACTTCCCAACCGGGACCTCTGGGGATTAATTAAAGCGGTTGTTAACCTGCAACATTGGATGTACACCATTTGGTTCCGGTCTCGGAAAACATGGCTTCCGTAGCACTACACACTATGGGTAGTCAAGCAGACATCCGCGATTGGTGAACACACAGCAGCAGTCAAACCCACTGACACAGTCCGACAAGCTCTACACTTTACATATGCACATTGGTGTCCATTGTAGGACCCAAAAATTTTCCCGTACGGAATGCGTGCCAGCCTCCATCATCACCCACGTGAACCGATAGTCGTGACCACGTCACAGCTAGACATATGCACCGCAAGCGTGTTCAATGTTGATGATAGCTGTCCATGAAATGCAGCACATATGCACAGAAATCCCCAGAGTTCCGAGTCCATAGAAGTGCGTCAACATCACAGTCCCGCACACATGAAGGATGTGTAATGGGTACTGTCGACTGTTGCAGTCAAGGGATCCTGGGTATGTAGAAACAGGGCTCTGTGTCGTTTGGCAGGTAATCCTATGTCCCGCCCCGTGGGAGGGATGTGGGCGTAGCACCTGCCTTACTCCCCACTAATAATGCATAGCATCCACCGGAGAATGCTAAATGCAGGTGTGAAATGTGTACAGCCCTATACCAGTGTCCAGTAGGCAATCCTCATGGATGGACAAGCATACGACCAAGATGGCACCCATAACTGCAAACCCGGTGGAATTACACAGCCGCGGTAAGACATAACACAGGAAATACACATAGGGACTACAGTTGACATTCCCCATACAAAGTTGGACCGCCGTGCGAACACCGGCGTACACAGCACTCAATCTGCCAGCAACAAAATGGGGAGCACTCGCTACCATACTGCGGAACAGATGGGCGACCTGTGGAACACATAGTAATGGCACACCAACAACGTCAACTAGGATATGTAAACTACGGCATTCCCACCTATGAAGAAAACATGCTTCAATTAATACATAGGGGATCAACATGTTCCGGTGGTGTTATGTTGAAAATACAGTGACGGATATGTCCTATTGGGACGTCTGAGGTTTATTTAAAGCAGTTGCTAACCTGCATCTTTGGATGTACGGCATTTGTTCACAGTTCTAAATCACCTGGTTACGTAGCACCACATAGAATGGGTAGTCAAACAGACATCCGCGATTGGGGA